>NC_052616.1:44150760-44437392 GCF_016545825.1 Eucalyptus grandis | reverse complement strand
AAAAAAAAAAGAGGTCACGACAATAAGAGACATGCCTTAATGTATGCACAACGTGAATGACGTTTCTTTTGCAGGTATCGTGATATTCAATGTCTATAACATTTTACTTCACAAATTTAATTTTGGTTTTGGCATTTTTTTAGGGGAAAAATATGACGAACTTATGGTGCAAATGATTTTTTTTTTCCACAAACTTCTGTATAGTAAAAGTCCAAAATTCAAATTGTCACCGGAGTCAGGAAAAGTAGAATATAAGATCCACTAAAATCATATCGATGCAATAAAAAAACCCTTAGGTTTCACTTGGTCTTAGAAAATAGTTTAATAGAAAATTAGAAACGGACATGTGTCACGATCTCGTAATGCACATGATGTTTAACACAACCATACTAGACGATCCTCTTCTTTTGTCACATTCATTGTCTTGTTTTCTCGTGAATCATTACAGCAAAAGAGTCGGAAGGAATACTTTTCGTAGGTTATATCGGAAAAACAGCATCCAGTCACATGGCTTAGATAATCTATTTACGTGTATTTGTCATTTATGGACAATACAAAACGCTAGAAAACTACAAAATGCTGGTTTGGCCATTTCACATGCCTGCTTTGTCGATCAACGGAAAATGGATTTGTACGTCTCTTGAAGACACAGCTTAGAAAGTCAAAGTGAGGGGTTGGCGACTCGAAATGATAAAATATTATTGTTTTGATCTTTACACCCCGGGAAAAGAACAAACTACGTCAGAAAACAAATCCCCTCATCTTATGTAACAATAATAAAGACAAGTATCTTATGGAGGTAGCAGAGAGAAGCTTTAAAATGACTTCGATCCGTTCTTTTCAAAGCACCAATTTTGCACAAAATACAACAGTAGTTGAAAATGAGCCCATACATGTGATTCATTAAAAGCCTCGAAGTGAAGAAGGTCAACAAAGTAATGGGGTCTGAAAGAAAAGAAAATGTTATCAACATGAAAACTCAAAATTAATATACATGTGATAAATTTTCCATGAACTAATCTTTTGAGTAATAAAAATCATAAACTAATACAGTTATGACCAATTTATCCTCATTTAGCTTTCGTTAAATTTTACCGTTAAATTTATAAGTCGGATGATACGAGCTAATTGACAAGTGTCCTGGTTTCAGATTTTATTTTTATTTGTCACACGTGTACTTGTTTGTGATTTTTCATAATATTAATCTAATTTAACAGAAACTAAAAGATATTGGGATCTTTGGTTGTAAAAAATAATTTGAGATAAATTTATTATAAGTATATTGCTTTGGGATTTTTCGTGATATTAACTCATAAAAAAAATAAGAAGGAGAATCCTAAAGGGGTGAAAGTGGAGTCTAGACCCATGCTGGGGAAATATCATCCCACAATATCACATTTCCGATAATACGAAAGCCCCGGCAATCTAAGTATAAGTATGCCCAGAATCAACCATTTGAGGTAAGAGACTTTTGCCCCACATTACTCGTTACCGTCCCAATAACATTCTCTAAACCTCATATTGACTTGAGCGTCGGAAGATCCCGAAAATCCATCCCTAAAGGCATTTTCTTATCCGTGATGTGTAGAGTGTGTGGAGCCACGAGCTAGTCAAACGAGGAATTCACTTGAGGAAGGTTGAGTTGCGTAGGAACGTTCGAAAAGCCAAAGAACGTCTCTTTAATCTCAAAGTGATGCGTGAAAAGCTTGTGAGAATTTATGGCTAGTATAGGGAGAAGTATGAATATATGTGATCAGTCTACCTCGCGATCAGTTGGCATCATCTCCCTTTAATCCCAGAGTGTCGAGTGAAAAGCCAGTGAGAATCTATAGATAGGCTAGGAGAAGTATGAATATGCATGTCAATCAACCTCGCGCCACATGGCCAATTTGGATCTTCCAAGAGAGAAAGAGTGTAGCAGAAAGCGAGCCAAAAAAAGACAGAACAGAAAAAATAGATTGGATATCAAATTTACATAATTTTATTATAGTAAATTATATCTACGGGAGAACACCAACAAATTATATTACAATCACATCCAAATCACTAAAATACTCCGTGTTTAACTTGAAATATTTCGTAAAATAATCTGTCAATTTCATGAAAATATTCACCAATCTTGTCATAAGGTTTCACGGTTACAAAGACGGTCCCACTCTCAAGCACTCAACAAACGGTGCTTCAAGATCTGTTCTTTACGTCAACAACGGCGAGGAGACCACGCTGCTTAACCACGCCTTCTAACAAAACCGGAATATTTACATGAACCATGCAAAAGATCTTGGTCAAAGTCAGATCACACTTTCCTTGTTTGAGTCTTCTTCTCACGTTGAAAAGTCCAACGCCAAATCGAACTCCAATACGAAATATAACCAAGAAAGAATATAAAAACAAATCATTCAGAACTTTATCCCTCCTCCAAAAGACCTTCAACCGAGTGAAAATATCCAACGTGATAAATATTGCCGAAAATATTTAAAAGTCAAATTTCGTTCATGGGCACAAATTTAAGATATATTTTAACAAAGAGGATATCGGAAGTCGATTTGGCAGTGAAAAGAGAGAAATGAAGACACTACCAAGCAAGTGTAGGCCCTAATAACTAGTGAGATGCTTGATGTCCTGATGCGAAAGATGGACGCACCATCGACACAAATTAGGTGGAAGAGGAAAAGTCTCATGTCAATGAAATTATAATCAAATTGCTCCTCTCGATCTTAGAATGTCTCCTATTGAATCAAATGATGGGACACTAGATTGGGGGGTCACGTAGAGACCTTTAAGGTCATGGCAATGATATATCGTCGATAAATAACTTCAATGATAATTAAAAATATAATGTTATGTGATACTTTAATTGGAGAAAATTTGGTGAGTCATGCTTGCTTAGGATGGGATTGTTAAACAAGACAAATAAAAATTGTACCAATAGAAAATGTTTATTTAAAATGGGAATTTAATTTGACAATAGTTAGCAAATCACTCTAATTAAGATTGGCAAATTCACCTTGGTAAATTCGAACTATTGAAAAGTTAAACAAATAAAAATTCGTAGTTTGCTAATTTTTACACCAACTAAAAAAAGTTATCCAAATCTTATAAAACTGTTGATAAGTTATCAACAAATTACTTAGAAAAAAAAAATCTCTATTCATTCTTTTATCAATAGCTCTTGACACTCACCAATGCTAATTAAAATTTACCGGCACGATAAAAAAAAAAGGTCTGCATCTGTGGGCAGAAAACATTAGAAATATGCTATTTTAAAACTCTCTAATCGTGCCAAGTACTATGAGTACCTTACTTATTTCGGAATTGCTATCAGCTTACAATGTTATGAAGTTTTTTGATCTTCTGGTGGGTTATTTTGGAGTCTTATCTTTAATTGCTTATGCAGTATAGCCTAAAGAATCGAAAGCCTAATCTGAACATGATTTTTTGTTCTATGTTCAGTAACTTAAGCCTGAAAGCGAGGACCAACAGCGCTCGTTTGCGTAAATTTCACCCTTCGCTGCTGTAATCGATCCTACATTTCCCACACACAGTATAGTTTTTGAAAGAGAACGAAAAGAGTTCAAAGCCAAACGGCGAAGAATGAGCAATTGGCAGATTTACAAAAACCCTTTTCTTCTTCAAACATGTGTTTACTAGTTTTACTGTGCAAGAAGATGTTGGAACCAAAACAAAGATAATAAACTTTGCAAACTTGGAATAAGAACACTAGGAATTGGAGGGAGAACTTTTTTATTGAGAATGCTTTCTCTTCTTTGTGTCTCGTGGACTATGATTTGTGACTTGATTTACAACTCACAACATCATTCCTTTATATAGGAATTGAAGTTTACAAATGCCAATGATTACATTTAAGACATAGCAACCCACAAATGTCAATGATGGGACTTTAATGAAGAAAACAAAATAAGTCCATACACGGTAATCATAAGCACAGTCAAAACGTATAAATAAAGTAATATAAGTCTCCAATAACTTTCATTTTTGAAGTCCATGCTGCCAATTGTAAAGCTTTTATGGCTCTTCTTCAATGCTTGCAGGTTTCTCATCCAACAACCATTGTCCAATAATCAATTTTATTTTATTTCAATAGGAGATTCAGCTTTCGAATTGACTAAGATTCAAGAATATCGACGAGCTTAAACTAGGCCACTGTACATCGATTTAAACTACAAAATACTCATCTCCGTCACGCTCATTTCATCGCCAGTGCTTCCTTGTTCATGATACTGACGGTTCCTTCTCGTGCAGAGGCACGCAAAAAGGAAACAAACCGTATAAGTGGCGATGGTGAAAACGAAGAGAGCCCAGAAGCTGTCGAGGCCCAACCTCGGTGTGTCGCTGGTGAAGTTCCTCATGGTACACTCAGGACGGAACCACTTGTCCTCCAACCTTTTCATCTCACCGCTCTCTGAAAGCTCCAAAATGGCCTCAGAGAAGTTTGCAGCGTGTGGAGAGTCTTTGGGAACGCCTGCACATGAACGGGAAAGGAGATTTTAAGTAACAAGGAAGAGCAACTCCATAACCACTAATATCTAATTTATGTTTCCACAATTCCCTTCTTTCTTCTCTTTTTGGCTATACTAACCCCAAGAGAAGTAGTGATATTCGAGTGCTAAGTGGGTTTTTGTTTATATATCAGTCCACACTCTATGTCACTGTTGGGATTTGGTGTGGTATTTTAGTTATCAAGCCCCCCCTTTTTCCTTTTGACCTAGCCTTAAGAGATACAACACCCAAACTCAGGATCATACGTACAAAGCCAAAACCGCCAAATCTGTAGTTTTCACGAATGGCAACATATCCATAGCAATACTCGGTGAAGAAAGCTCTTCATATGGGTACTCCAGAAGAAGAGCGGAGATGTTGCCACTTCTGAATTCGTCTTCATAGCTGGTAGTATTGCTTATGGGGACGATGACATCCTTCGAGAAGTTCAGCGTGTCAGTCAGATGTTTACAAACGAAAGCGTCAGGGTCACAACCCACTTTTGCTTTAGAAATTCTCAGCCATTCCATGGTGGTCACAGTTGGTTTGAGCTCCTGGAGAGTGAGCATAGAGGTGAGGCCGGCCGTATAACTCTGCGTCAAGATCAATGCTACAAAGAACCAAATCACCAGCACGATCCGAGTGAAGTTGCGGTAGACTCTCTCCCTGCAAAAGTCGGCAATAAATGTGTTTTTCGTTGTAGGTTTGGGCCCGAAAGCTTGTACACGGACTATAATCAACAGAGAGAAGCTACTTACTTTGGAGCAAAGAAGAGAGAGGAGAAAGTGAACCAAAGAGCAGTTGAGAGCTGATTAGTCCAAGGGCCTCTAAATTCCGGATTGGTCGGATGCTCCAAGAACCAAACTACCAACATTGTGTATATAAGATGCCTCCAGAGGCAATCCACATCATTGGAGTGAAAGGCTCCATGAAGATAAATGCCCTGTCCGTGTCCAGTTTTGCGGGGACTATCATTGAAAGTTCCGATGCCATAAACGGTTGTGTGAACTCAACAAACTGTGAGCGATTGGCCAGAATGGTTATGTCACCGACTGCAGCGTCGTAGGTCTTCCATTAATATTATGCCATGAAACAACATCAAAGCGATCCACTTTAGGAATTGATACCAAAATTGCACTATCAAATCAGAACATTGTTATTAACAGGATGTGGGGCTTTGACGGTCTATTAATGCAAAGTGATCCAATCTTGTGAGTGAAAATCGATATCTGTGTGAAATGAACTTGTTGCTTGGGTTAATTTATTCAGGCTCTGACGGTTTGTGCATCAGAGAAAATAACAGTTGATATTCTACAGTAAGATCATGCAACAATCATGCAAGAACAGAAATGATGCGGTACCATACCTTATTACGAACTTTGTTAACCAACTCCTCGTATGTTCCATCATGACGAGAAAACTTGTAATCTAAACGATTGGGAAAATGAGAAACAGCCTTCTCAAAAACATCTATGCAAAAGCCAATGTACTTTGCTTTCCCGGTTGTGTCGTCCCTTTCCTCCTTCACAAACTTATCAAAGGAAGTTTTACCAGGAACTCCGATCACCATGGGCTTGTTCTCAACAGAAGTCCGTTCTTCTTGGGTCTTGGATATGTCTGCAATTGCATATGCATTCCTTCTCGAACCTTGTTTTGCCACAAAACTCCTCGAGAAACCGAAATTGGGGGACCAAGGCTTAAGCTCTCTATATTCTTTTCCATTAACACTCACAAGTTGAAGTTTGGGTCGATATGCCAACTGACCATTCTCAAATTGTATTGGCCCGCTCAAACCCATGAGTCTGGTGTGCGATATTCTATTAAGCAAAATCTCAGGCATTATATCATGGCTCGGCCCTGCATCTATGGCATTTTTAACTGTCATAATGCAATCGTATGCTCGAACAGCATCGATTGCTGGCTCAAAATTGAACTTCTCTCCATACTTGCGAAACATATTCAAGAATTTAGATCTGAATCCTCTATATGCCTGGTTTTTGGGACGGTAGGTGATTATTCCTATCGCATCTTCGACAGGGGAGGAGATTGGTGAATGATCTACTGAAGTTAGGAGATTGGTGAATGGTTTTTCAGCAAATATCCAAATTGAATCTCCGTAGAAGAGTCCCATCTTCTTTGCTTCTTCGAGAAAATGAGTGCTTCTGGGTGACGACAATCCTAAAACAATAAAGATTGGAGATGCCTTTCCTTTCAGCTTCATTAAATTTTCTTCCAAAGACACTTCTGCTCCGGCTGGAGATGAGAATGGTTGAAGAATCAGCTGGTTCTCTATTGTTGAGCCGATTTTTCCAAGCTCCTCTGACAATGAATTTAACAGCTTGGAGTACATAGTATCGTACGCCCCTGCCTCATATATTATTGTTACTCTTTGCCTGTTATAAGAACCAACTACATCTACGATGCATTTAATTTGGTCGGATTCATCGGTACTCATTCGAAACAGTGAAGGCCATAGAGTTTGTGCCATCAATGTCGGTGCTACATGGTCTCTGGCAAGGGATATGACTGGTATCTGAGATTGATTAGCGATTTCAGCTACTAAAGTTGCTCCCTCCCATGTCTCCAAGCCAATAATAACTTGCACATTCTTCCTTTTGATCAGCTTTTCAGCTGTTAAAACGGAAAAAAGGGAAATCATTATACTTAATTTCTGGATTCAGGGCAATTTTCTTTGCCAATTTCTTCTGTTCATATCACTTATTTAAGCCCTACTAATTGGGTTCTTGGAAGAGATTATTTCATCTCAATGGACATTACGTGAGATACAATCTTCAAGGAAGAATATCAATTTACTGTAGTTATAACAAATCGTGCAAAAGCTTCTAAATCCTGGTGTATATCAAATACAATTTGGTCAATAAAGAAATGGTTACTAGCTTTTCTGCAATAAATGGTAAAAAGAATCAAGAAGTTCATCCATAACTTGTTTGGTGAATGGTTTGACATAATCATGGGGTGTCTTAAATACACAACTTCATTCTGTAAGGGTCTCATTGTATAGCAATATTACTAAACTGAACAACTTACAGTAAACATTCAGCACATGCAGTGGAGAAAAAAGTAACAACAGGTACATAATCTCAAAGCAGACTTGGGGTGGTTTTTTCCTGTCAACTGACACGTTTCCAACAAACAAAGTCGAAATTATTGCAGGCTGCAGTTACCAAACTGAGTGAGGGCAAGGATTGACTAACCGGCTGAAATTGCACGAAGGGACTTCGCGTGGGAATTTATGTAATGCGGCTTTATGTAATGAATTCCTGATGACGAGATGCCGTTCACGTCTTGGCATGCTATCTCGATCGCCATACGCATTTGGTTGCCGAGATGTGAGTCCAAATCAAGAATCACGCCCACTTTGAACACGTTCCTCTCATCTACGGCTTTGGAGGGTACACCAGAGTAGGTCGGGACGAGGAGCAGCCAGAGCAAGAGGAACAACCTCGAAATGGACGGAACGTGTCTCCTACTTCTGATACCCGAGCTTTGAAGAAAACCCATGACGAAAACCTGAATAACTCCTCCTCATAAACTAGAACAAGTGTCCAACTGTATTGCTTTGCAAATAATTGTTGTGTGTTTGTCATAAAAGGGACGACCCATTTCACAATTCCTCCATTAAGGGAGAGATTGGTAACGTAGGCGCAAAGGAAGTGATTTCCCAGGAAGATGGGGCTGAAAAAGAGTTGCATGCAAATGTCTGGCGGCGTGTGGGGCATGTACCGAAAAGTCAGCGTTGAATTGTCCTTTCCAGGGCTAAAGTAGTATTTTTAATATTTTCCCGGAATGTCTTTTGGACTGAAGCGAAGAGTCAATGGTCAGTTCTCATGCGGGAACACCCTCTGACCCTTCTGAGATGCGAACTTTTGTGGAGTTGAGAATGGAGACCACGTCATTGCCTGTTTTAATGGCATTAGGATTCCAATGCAGACAAACTTTCAAAGGATATCAGTCTTCTCATCCCTGAGCCGTCATTCGCGATCAGGATGCTGTGGAATGGGTCCAACTTTTCAGCGATCCAAAATATTTCTTCTATACTAGAAGGTAATTGTGCTGATCACTGTCTAATAGATTCATTAGTCCTGTCAAATCAAATTGGTAAAATCTTGATGCGGGCACGTAGGGGTGCCCATCAAGCACCGAATTTAAAGATAACCCCTTCTTCCCCCTTCTGTCTCTCTCCTCGGCCCAACTAGGCAACCTAAACCCAACCTCAATATGCATGAGGAGCTCCGGCCACCATTGCCGTGCTTGTGCTGCCATCTCCAATCATCGTACCGCTGCTCCTCCATCCACCGGGTTGGGCCGTGTATATCAGCCGAAGGGAGAGACGAGAGTGAAGGGGAAATCGGGAGATGGACTGAATGGTGGGATGGTCTCCATACTCACTAGCACTTCTTCCGTATTGTAGAAATAAAATGCGTGCAGGAGAGAGAGTAGCAAAGGTGAAAAAAGAATTTGCAGCTGTTCTAACAATTTTAGAATAGAAAACATGTAAGATAAAGAATTTGAACTTGAACTTTTGGTTACATCAGCCTCAAAATGATAACCATAAAATTTTATCCGAAAGGGAATCGATAATAATATATAAAAAATCGAAGTATTATTAATTAATTGTTTGAAGGTCTGGCGCAACAAAACTAGCAAGGAATCACGTGGCTGAGAGAGAGAGAGAGAGAGAGAGAGAGAGAGAGAGTTTAATAAGTCGTTGACATAAAGTGATTTTCCATGAAATAGGATGCGAAAATGGCTGCAGGCGATGTGGCCCGTGCAAAGAGTCAAGTCGATTTGGTCTTTCGTGGGCTGTGAGCTGAGATGAAGACGAAATGACTAGTCCCGGTGCTCAGCATGGTCCCGGACCAATCATGGAAAGCCACGTGGACCGATGTTTTCTGCACCTAAAATAGTCATATTTCTCTCTCATCCAGCCTGCATGGTGGCTTGTGCTCTCTCTCTCTCTCTTTCCTCTACAGAGTCTGCACGCATTGGTTATATTTCTCTCCCATCTTCTTCGTTCTTTCCTTCTAAGAAGGAAAGTCATTCCTCTCTCAAGATGCAAGCGAAGGCTTTCAAATTTTGAATCACTGCTTTCGCTCTCATTTGCTACTCCGCGCTTGTCCTTGCTGCTCCGGCATTGGTCAAGCGGCCACTTCCCGCCGTCACCCGACACTCGCTCGGTCTCTGTTCCGGCACTTGCTCGCGCTCGCTCGCTCTCTGCTCTGTCGCTTCCTCTGTCTCTACTCCAGCGCAGCTTTCCTTCGTGCATTAATCTGCCGTGGCGGCCGAGATCTGGGATCCCATTTCTGCAACCACGTGCAGAGCAGCGTCGACGCCCTCCGGCAATCCATCGGTTGCCGTCCCATCCCTCTCGCCTCGCCTCCCCCTCTCTCTCTCTCCCCTTCAGATTCTCGTTCCATCCACGTAATTTTTGTTGATCCCGTAACAATTTTCTTCTTTCGTGGCATTATAGGCTTTGTGCTTCCATATTTTTCCAAAAATAAATGACCGGCAGAACAGTTTTTTTTTTTTTTTCTTTTAAGAGAGCAGTCTAAGCCAATGAAAAACCCAGCTAATCTCATTTTAAACTTGGTGAAATAAATTTTGAACTCATGAGAAAGAATTAAATTTTAACTTTCCATTTTGTGTGTATTGAACAATTGATCATTATTGTAACGTGGCGTGTATAATAATCTCTTGAATATCAAAGTCGTAGATTGATTCACCATTTGACTTCACTAAAAAAGAGTATTATTCTTTGAAACGTGTTCGCAAAGGAGACTTTTTTTTTTTCCTTTTGTTTTCAAGCTTTTCGAATTTTGCTAAGAGGAGCACTTGCTAGACGCGTCAGTAAACAAAAAGTTGTCAACTTTAATGCATTATTTTTCTCATATTATAAATAGTGGTGAATTAAAAATGAAAATATTTCTTTATTAGGTACGGTTAGTTAGTGCCTCAAGCACACTTATTAACTGGACCATTTTCATTTTAATGTACTTAAAAGATATGACTTGACAATTAGGGGATATAAATAAGGGGTAGTGACACCGATAGTCTTTATAATTTTCCTTATTGTTCAATGGTAGTCCTAAACAATTTTTTTTTTCAATGTTGTTCCTTAGCTTTTTAAATTTTGTTCAATGTAGTCATTTCATTGAAAACTTAATGTAATTTGCCAACATTTCATTTGATGTTACTAACTTATCTTCTTCTTCTTCTTCTTCTTCTTCTTTTTTCGTTTACTTTTGTCCTTTCAACTTTTGTTCGTTTGTTCAGTCTTGTTGCTAAACTACTATATTTTGATTTTTTTTTCTCTCTAACAAAGTCCGGTTAAGCATGCCTATGGTCATAAATTTTTTTTTAGACAAACGTCGTTGGCCCTTACCTAAAACTAGCAATATTCGAAACACCTCTTGACAAGACATATATACTAGATGTCTTAATATGTTCGTATAAGTTTCACTGTGATGAATAATAGATATGCCAGGTGTGATTTAATCTGGGAGAAGTACACTATCAATGCCATGAGTTGTGTACGACGCTTACTTTGGTATCAAAAGTTTCCGTCGGATCACTTAAGTGCCAAAAAGTTTGAAAAACGATCATTTTGGTACCAACTCCGATCAGATTGATCGGAAATTCGACGTGACACTTTTTTTATTAATTTTTTACGCTGATGTGGCTCGCCGGAGTGTACAGTCAGCATGTAAACCACAAAATGACGTCGTTTGGTGTCTCTCCCCTAATTCAAAACCCTAAACCCTAAATCTATCGGATAATCTTAGCTGCCGCCACCCTCTTTGTCCTCTTCTCCTCCCTTGCCATCCTCTCTGCCGCCACCAAGTACCACCACCTCCTCCACTACCTCGATGAGTTCAACGACCGCGGCGAGCAAGTCGTCGTCAACCCCTCCGCCTCCTTCAAGAACCCGTGCCTCTGCAACGCCTACGTCGCCCTCCCGTGCCCCGGCAGGCCATCCTCTTCGACCCCAACAACTTCACCGCTAACCGGGTCGGCCCCGACGTCTGCGGCTACTCCAACATCTTCGCTCCCGCCCCGATGACCCGGCATCCGCACCGTCATAGGTGTTGATGGTTTTCCCTCCTCCTCCCCCCTTCAACCGCCCACATCCCTTGCCTCTGCCTCTGTTGGTGATGGGCTAGTCGCAGTCCTTGATGGCCCCTGCGCTCGACGGCCGTAGCTCCGACCTTGACCCCAACCTCGACCCCGACTTGGCCACTCGGCGGCCAAGTCGAAGGCCGTGATCTCGCTCAAGTGCGAACCTCACGTCGCCAAGAGATGACGGCTGAGAGAGCTAGGTCGATGGCCGAGTGACGATGGTTGAGTGAGCTAGGTCGGCGGCCGATGAGGATTGGAACCTAATTTCAATCTTCAAATAAATAAATAAATTCCCAAAATGAGTTGTGTGGCGTCATTTTTGTGAGACCATCCACTTAGAACGGCAAAATGACATCGTTTTCTTAAGAAGGATGAAAACGACATTGTTTCTCAAGCCATGTCAATTTTTTTTTTTAAATATAAAAGCCACGTCATCATTTTGGCCGGAATCTCTTGCCGGTGGCACTAAAGTGATCATTTTTTCTCCGATTTGGCACTTAAAGTGATTCGATTGAAACTTTTGGCAGCAAAGTGAGCGCCGTACACAACTTATGGCACTGATAGTCTACTTCTCTCGATTTAACCCTTTTACCCGTTTATAATGCGCTTGAATTCATTTGGTTAAGTAAGACAGCAACAAAATAATAAGAAAAAGAATATTTAGTCAAGCAATTTATTTTATTCCTTGTGTTAACATGATATGTTTATTTGCATTTAGAAATACTTACAACATTTAAACACAAGTAACCGTTTCCTTGAATTTTTTGTTTTGTGTAATACATTTTTATTAATTTGTTACGTTTGTATTTAAATGTTATGAAATTATCTAATAAATACTCTTGTTGAAATTTGACATCGTGCTTTTGTAAGAGAGAATTAAAAAAACAAAGAGCAATTAAACAAAGTATATGGACCAAATTGAACAAAAAAAAAAAAAATGATCTCATAAATGGCAAATTTCATCAATGATTTTAACGAAGGGACTACTTTGAATCACTTTTTTAAAAGTTCAGATTTAAAAAAAAAAAAGAATGATTATACTGAATAATAAGTAAAAGTTCATGGACTATAGGGGTCATGAGCCCTACGACAATTTATAAATGCTAATTGTGTCTTTTGAAATAAGCTGTTAAGCAATTTTTTTTTTTTTGCAATTTGTGATTTATGTAGAATTAACATATTAATTCCCTATGGTTAGCCAATTTTTGAAGCAGCAAAGTTTATAATATCTATGCGGTAGTGGTGTGCAATGAACCATCCGAACCTAAAGTTGCCTCGGACCAGTCGAATTGGCCGGTTGGATCTAGTTCCTTGGAGTGTCGGTTTGGTCCCGGTTCCTAAAAGTAAAACCAATGTCCGGGCGGATTGGTCGAGAACCGGATTGAATCAACTATATATACTTTTTTTAAAAAGTTTCTTAAAAAATAAAAGTGACTATTTTTTTCTTTTATTATTTTTTCATAACATATGGCATCAAGTAGTAGGAAAAAAAAAGAGATATGTTCCTTGGACTGGACCTTTGGTTTAGTTTGGATTCCAATCCTAGGCCCACTTGGTCCGGTCTCCGGTTCCCTATTTTGGGTATTGGACTTTTGATCCAATTTCCGGTTCCATCTTAGAATCGGATTGGAGCGGCAATCAATCGCCCCTACTATAAGGAGAGTGGTTTGAAACAGATTTAGAAAGTAAGAATGGCCAAAATAAGAGTGTTATATCTCCTTCTCACATTAATATGCATATCTTTCTCATCTTATATGAATGAAGTTCATATAATGTATTACACATATTCAGCATGATAAGGATCTGATATATCAAGTTAAGTTGAGACCAATCATCTTGATTAACCATTTCATATGGAGAACCAAACATGGAATATGATAGTAGGTCGGGCAGAGTTGAGCATAGCGGAGTCCATTTAGGCTCAAACCTTATAATGTCTTGAATTGATCTGTTCTGATTACATCACTTAATTAGTCCTTGAACGTTTATCCAAGGAGTTATTGCCTACATGTATTAGGAAAGAGGATACTAGCCTGCCACAACTTTCTTTTTTTGTTGCTCACTAATGGTGCTATAATTTTTCAGATGACCATTTAAGTGCAGTAACTTCTAATAATTGATATCGGCCATTTTTGTTGTAAAAAATCATGTGTGGCCCTATTTTAGAAAAATGACATGTCTCGCCGGATATTTGTACACTCAATATATAATTTAAATGACATCTTTTGGCAATAGAAATTTGCCCCAAATTGAGAAAATAGGTTCAATTTGTTTCAAAAACTAAACCCTAAACCCAAAATCTTTCGCCAAATTGAGAAATTAGGTTTAGTTTACTTCCCAAAAAACTATAGCTTCGAATTCCAATTTCATTCGGACCTGGTTGTTCATAGTGAGGCACCTGTATCGTCCAATGGTAACCAAGACGGTGAGAAAACTAAACTTGAGCTTCGTTGGAAGGTTAGATGTCGATGTTTGTTGTGAAGGAAGTAATGGTGGTCTTGGAGGCAAGAAAGGACTTAAAACGGCGTACTATTAGAACAATTTCGCTGTTATCATCTATCCAACAATCCACATTAGATGATTTAATATTAAATCAATCCATGTGGGATTTCCACCCAAGTGATCATCTATAAATTGGGTGAACTTTTTTTAAACAATTATGACACTAGAGTGACTATCATATGAAAGTTATGACACTATTTATGTCATTTTCTCTAATGTATTAGGTCTATTTAATTGTAGTGAACTTATGTGAAAATTGCATTTTTAGTTCTGAACTTATTGTATGGAATTATATTCAGTGTTAAACCTTTCAGGTGAATAAGTATAATCATAAACCTTTGAGTAAAAACAAAATCAAGTCATCTTGGCCAAGTGTGGCATGAAATTTCCAACAAGGTGGTCCAAGCTTCGTGGGCTGACTAGACTGCTTCATTTGATTTCGAGAATTTTTTTTCTTTTTTCTCCTCTTATCTTTTCTTTCCTTCTTTTTCACGTTTACTATTCATCATCTTCAATGTCGCGCTTAATGTTCATCGTCCTTAACCTCGTAAGTACCTTTTGCTCAAAAAAGAAAAAAGAAAAAAGCCTCGTAAGTACTTGGCCAAAGCTTCTCTATTGCCCGTCTGTTGCGACCCACTACTGTCTAGACCTTCGGCGGCACGCTACCTCCATCATTGAAATGCGGAATGATTTTGATACTTAAGCGCATTCAATGTTCGATTTGTTAACGGTTGGAATTGGAAGGCTAGAGACCAAAATTGAAATGGAATAATCTCAAAATCAACCGTACAAGGATTGGTCCATCTCCTTTTTTTTTATATTTCAATTAACCCATAACTCATTAATTTAAGTTTTTGAGCGAATGTAAGTCTCAATAGATATATTAATAGATTCATACTTAAGCTCCCTTTTAACGATCTCCTTGGTTGAAGGTATCGAGTTTTTGTTACTTGCTCCTAACAAATTCAAAGAGAAATTATAGTGGTAAAGTGTTGCTTATTCACAAGCATTTCTCAAACTCTAACACCCTATCAACACTTCTCAAATTATTATAACTGTAAGGTTTTTGAAGACAATAAAAGGAGTATGAAGTTCTCTTTGACTTTGGAATTATTAACTCTTAATCTCTCTCTCTTCAATGCCTTGGTCTTCTTTTATACTCCTTAGTATCCAAAACTTCCCGTTAGACAATCTCCATGGGGATTAATCTCCAAATTTAGCTATTGGACAATTGAAGATAAGATTAGGATAGCTGTTGAGATAGGACAATCAGAGATCCCGTAGATTTAGTTGTCCATACAGTTAAATCTTGGTTTTTTTTATAAGTAGAGGTGCAGCGCTTCACTACAGAAAGTATTTTGCCAGGATGATCAAATATCAAGATATCATGAGTGAGTAGATATGTATTGATAATCTTGGTCAATTAGTATCTTCTACAAAAGGAATCCATACCAAATTACGAGCTATGAAGGAATTAAATAATAATCTTGAAATTTATAGTAAAATTGTCATTGTAAGTAGAATAAGTGTATTGCTCATATTCAATCATCACATAACTTTCATGATATTCAACACTTGTAGATCATAGTAATATCCAAGCAGCTTTATAAATAATTTCCAGCATTTGTCCCACTGAAATTCAGATGCAATTCTTGATTATATCGTCGCAATTGGTCAGCTAATTCATAGGTTATCCTTGCTGATATTCAAGCAATTCACATGTTGATATCCACACAATTCGTTTCTTCTTACTTCTTGGATATGATCAACCATTCTTGCCAACGATAGTGAGGTAACATTGTGTAGATAAAAACTTGCTACATCCAAGTTAATATGAACTTTCCACTTGTTCATATAGATCTTTTGGTCATAACGAACCTTTTCGGCATGAGTATTATCTAAAGCACCACACTTCTTGCATTTATCAAGATCACTATAATGCATGGATAGGTTTATCAATTTCAAAATAAATAGGAGGTTTTCTCAACAAATTACACCTTCTTTTCCAGCAGTTTTTTGCTCCTCAATTCACTGCTCAATGTATATATACCTTGTGACATCCATCTTTAGATGTTTTTCCCAAGAGATGTTATAACAAGCACCCTTCTATCTATGCTCATTCCCTACGCAAACAGCTGCAGAATTTTGCAACTTTGATGAACTAGAAGCTGGTAAGATTTATCTTTGGGATAAGAAATGCATCTATCACGTCGTTTCCAAAGGCCCCCAAAAAGCCATGAGGAGCAGCAAAGCATATCAGGGAATATTTCCACTAATTTCCACTCCTTTATAAAAGCCATTTCCATGCACTTTACCTCTCAAATCATCGAAAGAATTAGTGCAAACTCTTGGAGGAATTGTGTAACAGCTTGGTCCTACGAGGGATGGGAGTGTGGCTCCACCTCAAGGATGGCAAGAGGGTAGGAATGAACCGAATCTTATATCTCCTCGGGATGGTGAGGTAATGTGCCATATAAGGAGTAGCACCACTCTTAACTACCAACAAGGCATTTTCTAGGCGAAGCTCAAAGGAACAAATTCGTGAGGGCATAGAGCAATTGAGTCTTGCAACCCAAAGCCAACAATATCATTGGTGAGGCTAGAGATCGGTCCTTACAATTCAAAAGGCTACTCCATAACCTCTTGTCCTCGTTACGCTCTCTCAAGATATAAAAAGTGTATTCCTCAACTTTTTATGGGCCTTTTCCTTTTCCTTTTCTTGTCTCCTCTGTGATGTGAGCTTAGTGTGTGAGTTCATCTCATTGTGAAGAGAGAGAACGAAATTTGTTAGAGGAGAGCGGGCGAGAGAGAAAGAGTAGATTCAATTGAGGGCCTTCTCTGATGGGTTTCTGGGATAGGCTTGGCTAAAGAGCCATTACAGATCTCCGTTGGTGGGCTAGTGGGCCGCATTTATGGATCTGAAGTTTGACGAGCTGATAAGTTGGGCCGACCAGGTCAATTCGAATTCGGACTAGGTGCTTTCTTATTTTCTTATTTGTTATTTATTTTTTATATTCTCTTATGTTTATATTTATATGTTCTTTTTTTTTTACAAAAATGTGCGTTCAAATTGTCAGAATTCAGGAGTTAACAAAGCTAGTAAATTTGAAGCATTGGTAAATTATGCAAATATAGTTGATTATTTGTACAAAAGTTGCTCATTTGCACACGGTTATTTTGTTGTATCTAGAAAAAAAATCTTGTTGTTTTCTTTACAAATGCTTTGTAACGTACTAATTCATATTAAAATTGAACAGTATGGGAACAAATTCATATTTTTTTTGCATAATACATTAGAATATGAGATTTTGATACTCTCCAATTGTTTTTTTGTTTTTGTAAATATGTGAATATCATTAATCAGATGAGGTGCAAAAGCTTAGGAAATCCCCTAACATTTTAGAGAGACTAATTGTGCGAGAAGATGGAAGAAGGAAGTCTCCATATGATAGCCAATAAAACATTTGACTGGGAAGGCCTACATTATTGGTAGAGTGACAGCCTGCCTCTTACAACCTTTCAAATCTTAGCCAATAAAAGATGAGGCTTAAATGACTTGTTTTGAAACCATATGCGGTTGTGTCCTATCTAGATACAATAGATAGTTGCTAAGAAAGATAGCTTGAGGAGTCTCGTCTTCAAGTTTTTGCCCTTGGTAGCCTTGCCGATCAATTGAAGTTCTGAGTTCCAACCTGTGAAGGGTTCCGAACCATGATTCGTCTGAAGATCTCAACCATTATCCTGTAGTTTTGAAAAATGAGCACACGTACATAGCAATAGACAAATGACTACAGCTCTTTTCATCTATGAAAATGTGCAAGAAGACAGCTTTTGAATTGATCAAGATTCAGGAATAGTCTGTTCCCCCTTATCACCCAGCCTAAAACTATGCCACTGGACATTGATTTACACTACAAAATACTCGTCTCCGTCACGCTCATGTTGTCGCTGTTACTCCCTTGCTCATGATCCTGACGGTTCCTTCTCGTGCAGAGACATGCAAAAAGCAAACAACCAGTGGAAGTGGCGATGGTGAAAACGTAGAGCGCCCAGAAGCTGTTGAGGCCCAACCTTGGTTTCTCGCTGGTGATGTTCTTCATCGTGCACTCGGGAGAGAACCACTTGTTCTCCAAAGTTTTCATCTCACCGCTCTGTGAAAGCTCCAAAATGGCCTCAGAGAAATCTGCAGCCAGTGGAGAGTCTTTCGGGAACACCTGCATATATGCAGTGAAGGAGAGATAAGTAAAAAAGAAAAGCATTTGCATAGCTACTATTAGTTACTTGATGTTCGTACAGTTCCTTTCATTTTTCTCTTGTTGGCTATAGTAACACGAACTGAGTTTGGCAGTCGAACATCAAGCATTGTGCTCTTCCTTAGGGAATTGCATATGTGCTGCTTCTGTAGCGGAGAGTAATTTGATGCCACTGCATCAATACCCAGTCGCGAACTAATTGATTTAGTAAGTTTAATGTGGATAAATACCGAGGGGTTCATCTTCTGAGCGTCGTTATTCCCTCTATACCATTTTTATAAACTTAACTTGAAATACATGGATCAATTCATTTCCTAGAAGGAATATTCAAGTGCTAATGGGGATTTTGTATAGAGAAATGAGTGGATGACAAATTGACAATCTTTAAATTAATATGAGAATAACAGTATGTTATGGACTACAAAAAACCAAATAACAAATAGAGAAATTATCAGTTAACAATCTTTAATCTACTTTAAGAATGACACTCTATTTCGTACTACAAAAATCAAATAACAAATAATTATATATTGTTGTTGGGCTCACTTCTATAAAAATTTGTGACTCGCAACAAGTTATTATTTTCATAATAGTCTAAAGACTGTTATACTAACGAGATCCTGATAAATAATTATAAAGAGGTCCACTCCTTCAAGAATTTATAACTTATAATAAGCTATTATTCTCACAGTAGCTTAAAAGACTAAATCCGTCCAGTTATATAATAGTCCTCACCCTATGTCATACTCTGATGTGGTATTTTAGTAGTCAAGCTCAAGCCCCTTTTTCTTTTTGACCCAGCCTAAAGAGACGCAACACAAAATTTATGACGCTATTAGCACTTAAAAAAAATCAAGTCTACGCAGAATAACTGAGCCATACTTACGAAGCCAAAACCGCCAAATCTGTAGTTTTCATGAGTGGCAACATATCCAGAGCAATACTGAGTGAAGAAAGCTCTCTCATATGGGTATTCCAGAAAAAGAGCAGAGATGCTGCCTCTTCTAAATTCATCTTCATAGCTTGAAGTGTTCCTTGTGTGGACGATGACTTCCTTCGAGAAATTCAGCTCGTTAATCAGATAGTCACAAACAAAAGTATCTGGGTCACAACCCACTCTTTCTTTAGAACTTCTTAGCCATTCAACGGTGGTCACAGTTGGTTTGAGGTTCTGGAGAGTGAGCAGCGAGGTGAGGCCAGCAGTATAACTCTGCGTCAAGATCAATGCTACAAAGAACCAAATCACCAGCACAATTCGAGTGAAGTTGCGATAGACTCTCTCTTCTGCAAAAGTCACCGATGCATTAGTTTTTTGTTGAAAATTTGGGCCGAAAGGAGTGTACATGAACTACAATCAAGAGAGGGAAGTTACTTACTATGAGCAAAGAAGAGAGAGGAGAAAGTGAACCAAAGAGCAGTGGAGAGCTGATTCGTCCAAGGGCCTCTGAATTCCGGATTGATCTGATACTCCAAGAACCAAACTACCAACATGGTGTATATAAGGATGCCTCCAGAAGCAATCCACATTGCGAGAGTGAAAGGCTCGATAAAGATCAATGCCCTGTCTGTGTCTGGTTTTGCTGGGACTATGATGGAAAGCTCTGATCCTATAAACGGTTGTGTGAACTCAACAAACAGTGAGCGATTGGCCAGAATAGTTATGTCACCGACTGCAGCATCGTAGGTCTTCATCAATGTCATAATATGGAACAACATCAAAGCAATCCACTTTAGAAATAGGAACCGAAATTGCACCATTGAAGCAAAACGTTTGTATCAAGAGGATGTGAGACTTTGACGAATCTACTAATGCAAAATAACACAATCTTGTGAGCCAAAATTGACATCTGTGTGAAATGAACTTGTTGCTTCGTTTAGTTTACTCAGGCTCTGATGGTTAATGTACCAGAGAAATTAATAGTTAATACTCTATAATGCAATGATGCAATAATCATGCAAGAACAGAGATGATGTGGTCCCGTACCTTATCATGGACTTTGTTAACCAATTCCTCATATGTTCCATCATGACGAAAAAACTCATACTTCAAACCATCAGGAAAATGAGAAATAGCCTTCTCGAAAACATCTATGCAAAAGCCAATGTACTTTGGTCTCCCTGTTGTGTCGTCCATTTCCTCCTTCACAAACTTATCAAAGGGAGTTTTACCAGGTACTCCGATGACCAACGTCACCTTCTCACTTGAAGTTTGTCCTTCTTGGGTCTTCACTATATCTGAAATTCTGTAAGTATTTCTTCTTGAACTTTGCATTGGTACAAAACTCCTTGAGAAACTGAAATTGGGAGACCAAAGCTTAAGCTCTCTATATTCATTTCCCTCGACACTTACAAGTTGGAATTTGGGTCGACGTGCCAACTGACCTTTCTCAAATCGTATTGCCCCACTCAAACCCATGAGTCTAGTGCGCGATATTCTATTAAGCAAAAACTTGGGCATAATATCATGGCTTGGCATTGCATCTATCGCATTTTTAACGGTCATAATGCAATCATATGCTCGAATAGCATCGATTCCGGGCTCGAACTTGAAGTTCTCTCCATACTTGTGATGGAACATATTCAAGAATTTGGCTTTGAATTCTCTATATGCCTGGTTTTTGGGATGGTACGTGATTATTCCTATCGCACCTTTGACGGTGGAGGCGATTGCTGGATGTTCTACTGAAGTTAGGAGATTGGTGAATGGTTTTTCAGCAAATATCCAAATTGAATCTCCATAGAAGAGTCTCATCTTCTTTGCTTCTTTAAGAAAATGAGCGCTTCCCCGTGCTGACAACCCTAGGACAATAAAGATGGGAGATGTTTTCCCTTCAACTTCATTAATTTCTCTTCCAAAGACACTTCTGCTCCACTCGAGATGAGAATGCTTGAAGAATCAGCTGGTCCTCTATTGTCGAGCCAATTTTTCTAAGCTCTTCAGACAAATAATTTAACAGCTTGGAGTACTTAGTATCGTATGCCCCGGCCTCATATACTATTGATACTCTTTGCCTGTTATAAGAACTAACTATATCTACTATGCATCTAACATGGTCATATTCATCGGTACTCATTTGAAACAGTGAAGGCCATAGAGTTTGCACCATCATTGTTGGTGTTATGTGGTCTCTGGCAAAGGATATGACTGGCACCTGAGATTGATTAGCAATTTCGGCTACTAAAGTTGCACTCTCCCATGTCTCCAAGCCAATAATAACTTGCACGTTCTTCTTTTTGATCAGTTTTTCTGCTGTTAAAACATAATAAAGGAAATGAAGATATTAAACTTCAGGATTCAAGGCAATTTTCTTTATGAATTTCTTCTACTAATTGCACTTATTTACCCCTATTAGTTGGGTTCTTGGAAGAGATTATTGCAGCTAACGTTCATTATGTGAGATGCATGTTTAGATGGAAGAACGTCAATTTACAGTTGTTAGAACAACTGTTCATGAAAAAGCTTAAGCTTTTGGTCATGGATCCACAATGGATACCAAGTATTATTTGGTCAACATAAATACTCTGCTTATTTATTAGCAAAAAGCCAATTTTCTACATTGAATATCGAATGAAATGATCACGTAGTTTGAATAAAGAGTTGCTAGTTTTCTGCAAGAAATAGTAAATGAATCAAGAAATTCCATAACTTTTTCACTTGATGATTTAACATAATCATTGGGTCTCTTAGATACCCAAAAGGTTTCTGTAAGGGTTTCATTGTGTATTTCAAATATTACTGAATGTAGAACTTCTAGTAAACATTCAGCTTATGCAGAAAAATTGAGAAGAAAATATAGATGTACATGATCTCAAAGCAGACTTGGGGTGACTATTTATTACTGCTCATGGCAACTAACACGTTTCCAACAAACAAAGAAGAAATTATTGCAGACGCAGCCACTGAATTGAGGAAGGGTAATGAAAGACTAACCGGCAGAAATTGCTCGAAGGGGCTTTGCATGGGAGTTTATGTAATGTGGCTTTATGTAATGACTTCCTGATGATGATATGGTGTTCACATCTTGGCATGCTATTTCGATTGCCATACGCATTTGGTCGCCGAGAAGCGAGTCCAAATCAAGAATCACGCCCACTTTGAATGGGTTCCTCTCATCTACGGCTTTGGTGGCTGCACCGGTGTAGCTCAGGACGAAGAGTGGCAAGAGCAAGACAAACAGCTTTAAAGTGGACAAAATGTGTCCTGTACTCTTGCTCAACGAGCTTTGAACAAAACCCATCTCGAAAACCTTAATAACTCCTCAAAGCTAAACTAATTGTTGAAGTATTTTGCCTTGCAATGGTTGTTTTGTATTTGTCATAAAAGGTTCCCATTTCACAAATCCTACATATTTATAGTGGAGAGAGAGAGAGAGAGAGAGAGAGAGAGAGAGAGAGAGAGAGGAAAACGTAAGTGCAATGTAAGTGAATTTCAAGAAACTAGGGATAGGAAATGATTGCACAGAGAGAGAGAGAGAGAGAGAGAGAGGGAGAGAAAGGTATACGTAAAGTATATGAGGTGCGTGTACCGAGAAGTCAATGTTGATTTGGTCTTTCCGAGACTAGAGCTTTGTTTGTTTTATCGCAGAGTCATTCTTGAACCGAGGCGGAGAATCCACGGACGGTATTCTTGCGGGCTTCTAAGATTTGTATGTTCGTTGGCTTGGAGACTAGACCAAGTCAATGCTTAGTTTTGATGGCATTAAGATTCCAACTGGACCCAAATTTTCAAAGCACGGAGTCTTCTCATCCTAGAGCCTTCATTCGCGTTTAAGAATGCCGCTGACTGGTTCCAACTTCCGAGCGATATGGTATGTTCCTCCTATGCTACTTGATAGCAGCTCTTGTTGCTGCGTTTAGATTCAAATACAGATTTCAATACTCCCTAGAGTGCAGATTACCGCTCTAGTGGATGACCTGATATTTTAGTTTCTGCACTTTTTAATACATGTAACTTCCAGTTTATATAAATACAAGTTCATACTTCCTACATGGTTGGTTTTTGTTTCTGTATACTCTTACATTATATTTCATATATTGCTTTTGCTCTTTATATTATTTTTAATTCTCGAGACTTTATTTAGTCTTCATACATGTTCGAAATTTTATTCAACTTCATAGTCATATTCTTAACTATATAGTTAATCTCTAATATTCTACGGACATTCAGAGAACTCCTTAGAATAATAAATCTTATTATACCAGTAGAAGTAAATCTAGAAGATATAGAACCTATACCTTTCTTAGCTCTTATATCTGGATCTACTCAATATCTAATAATCAGATATAATCCAAACAAACGTCCAAACAAATATAGATGTTTATATTAACTAAGTTTTCTCATACTCTTAGATTTGTCAATTTTTATACTTCCTTATTCTCTCATATAGTACTCCGATCCTAACCCATTTATATATATAATTGTTGTCAATTTGGCGGCTGCCACCATCATCGTACCACTTGGAAACATGACCTTCACGTTACAAGTTATTGTTCACATTTGCTACCGTCGTTCTCTCTCTTGAGTTGAATCTAAAATTTAACCACAATGGTCTTGAGTCACGAGTTTGATATAAAGCGATCCCCATAGAGTTCGGTTAGGCAAGTTCTGATAAAAGATTATTGAAATTATAAAAAAAAAAAAAAAATAGTGGTGTCCACCTTCCTCTCGCTCTATTCCTTAGCCTAAAGCAGAATTCTAATTATCTGTTTGCCAAAAAAGGAACAAATTTGTGCATGGCAATTTTCTAATATGATTAGTAAAGTTTAAGTCTTGTTTGTAAAAATGTAACGGTGTAGTGACTTGTTAGGTCAAGTACTTTGATAGTATAATTATCAACGACATTAGCTATCTACTAATGTTGAATGCAATAGTAGGTTATCGGTCTTTTTAGAAAGTTGCAGCTCAAGCAAAAATGTAGAGGCGAAATTAGAAAGTTTGAGCGGAAATAACTAATTCTGCTTATGAGGTAGTAAATTACATACAAAATAAGAATTACCAAATTCAAGTGGAACATAAGTTATTAACCTAAATGTTGTCCCTCAATATGAAATCTAGCGGTGAAATTAGTAACTCACCAGCGTAAGTCTGCTTGCAAGTTAATAACTTACCAACAATGTAAGAAACTTGCTATTAGAAATAAAATAGAAGCTGGGTAACTTACAATTAAAATAAGCAAATGACCAACATACACCCGCTTTTATTATAGCAAGTTACCCACAATTTGAGGAATTTACCAATGCCAAATTCAATATTAAGTTGTAAATAAGCTTTGAAGAGGTCCACTATTGCTTTATGTTTGTCATATTGGGGGTGGGGAGGGATTGGTGACATGAAGTGATTTTCCATGAAAACAAGATGAGAAAATGGCTACGGGAAATGTATAGTGTAACAAAAAGTCAAGTCGATTTGGTCTTTCTTGGACTGAGACGAAGGTTCTCCATGGGCAAGGGAGGGTGGAGTAGTTATTAGTTATTACACGCTTGATGACGTCAAAGAAATGTGCCGGTCCCGTAACGATGTATTGCCCGTTTTGATCAATAGACCTCAAGTTTGTTCTCATCAAAAGGGCTCTCGTAAGGTGAGGGGTCTGCCCATTCTTAAAAGTCATAATCATCCTTTGACCAGGGAATTGTGTTAAGGGACGATAAGTTCCACATCATTAATCGTGAGACCCCCAGGCCGAAGCAGATAATATTTGCTTAGTCAGACAAACGCAAACTCTGATATCATCAATACTGAACTAAATCTGGACCGTCGAATCTGGTAGGACGTATGTACAACCAACATGGGATTCATATGAGACTTATTAATATTTAATGATTCATAATTGAATTTAGTACATATACTAAAGTCATGCAATAATTTCTCAACACAAAAAGGGGATAGGGCCAAAGGGCACGCTCGCCTTACCCAGTTTATTCTTTTTCCATATTATAAGAACCTTAATAATCACATTTAGTGTACGCTTAACAAATGAATCTTTTGGCAGCCCCTCAAACAATCTTTTTATAGGTACACACTTTTATCTATACTAGGTAAACTCAATCAATCTTTTGCCCCCCTCACTCTTGGTATAGATATATCCTTCCGTTTATTTTGTGAAAAATGTGATATTTTTGGAAATTATTTTCAGGAAGCCATTTTTTAGAAAAATGACAATATATTTCAATATTTGATTCAAACCTGAAAATGAACTAGATTTTTTTTTTTTTTGCCATTTGATATGAAAAATTACCGAAAAAAAAAATGAATTTTTCACTAGACCTCAAGCTCGCCGGCCTCGGGAGAGTGGCGAACAAACCTCACGAGAGTTCATTGCTAATGGAGCTCTCTGGCTATGAAGGAAGGTGATTCTCGTGGTATCCGATCTGCACTGCAATTCGACAACTAGACGGGGAGCGATTGGAAAGGATGGGTTGAGTGAGGGCAAGAAGTGGGAAAGGCATTGAGCAGTTGAATTAGTCCGCCTCATAAGTTGAGGCGAGCTCGACTTTGTTGACCTCTCACGAGCTCAAGCCTCGCCAGCCTTGGGTGAGTTCATCCCTTGCTTGTGGCCATTTGCTAGCTATCATCATGGTCGGCCATTGGCTGAGAAATAAGGGAAAAAAAAAAATAAAAATAGTATTTTGGTCAAAACAATTTTAAAAATGATTTTTTTAAAAGTATATTTTTGTAAGAACGGAAGTTTCATTAACTGAAGACTCGAGTCCGAGCGTTGAGAAGTCGCACATGGCCTTTGTAAACTTAGGCCTAAGTGTCAGGATTGAGAGCTCAACCATGGCATTTATGGACCCAAGCTTGAGTGCTAGGACATCAAGCACAGCCACCAGGGCTTCCGATTTAGGCATCGGGTCCCAAGCTCGGCCTCAATGGACTTGGGCCTAGGCACTGAGACCTAATCTTGAATGCCGGGACCTGGGAACCAATGTTGAAGTTTTCGTACCCAAGCATAGAGTTTCGGTTTCAATCACCGATAATTTGGAAAATGTTTTTCGGATTTTTCAAAGAAGAAATTATTTTCTTGAATTTACGCATGGGTTTTTCATTAATTGGGAAAATATTTTATGTTGGCTTATTTTTCTAAACGAACCGAAGACCCGAAAATGAGAAAAATGTTTTCAGTGAAATAAAATGAGTCCTATACCAAGAATCCCCCGGGCTCGCATTTGCGTCTTCTGTTTTCATTTCAATTTACAGCAGTAATTTATCAGCTAAATTAGTTAACATGTTATATTTTGGAGATTATGACATTTGATGATTCTAGTAATAATTCCATTTATCTATCTCCAATCAATTTATCAAGTGTGGAGTTACTTAATCCTATGATAATTTATTCTTGGTTTGATATTAATGCAATCTGTAACCTACTCTCTTTGTGTCTTAAAGAAAGGAAACGAAAAATTGGCAAAAATCTCTTTATCGTTTCAAATTTGAATTTCATTTACGCTTTATTGACAATACTCGCAAATATGAATTTTTATTGATCCTGTAACAATTTTTTTTTTGTGGCGTTATAGGCTTTGTACTTCATTATTTTCCCAAAAATACGTGTCTAGCGGAACAATTTTTCTTTTTAAATGGAGAGAAGCTTAAGCCATTGCAAAATCCAGCTAATCTCATATGAAACTCGTTTAAATAAATTGTAAACTCATATTATGTATTTGAAAGAATTCTTGTACGGGTAAATGGAAAACGGAACAAAATTTAATTCTCCATTCTATGTATTTTGAACAATTGATCGATATTGTATTGTGGCTTCCTCAAGATTCGACCTCTAAACCCATCCCTGCTGAGGGGAAAATGATTATGGGAGAGATCTTTGTTATAAAAAAAAAAACATTTAATTTATCAAAATCTAACGCATTTTACTTGAAATTCATAAATATCCGACGGTCCAAATGCATTTTAAAGCATATATTCCACTCACCTGGTAATATATTATTATACGAAGTTTCTAAAATTCTCCTTGACTTTGAGGATAGACCAAGTAGTTGTTAGATTACTAAACATTGCTCTAAAAAATTTGACCGGAAAAAAAATAATTGCTCTCAAATTTTCAAAGTTCACGGAGTCTTCCCATCCTAGAGCTTCTTTCACGTTAAAAAGATTTGGGTGCAAGTTTCCAAAGATGATATTCCTGCTATACTAGAAGGTAGCGGGTTGGTACATGTACTTTTTAGATTCGTTGAACTCTCCTGTCAATTCAAATCTCTTCAATATCAAAGTAGGTAGATTGACTCACCATTGAGTCCACTGAAAAAAGAGTATTTCTCTATGAAATGTGTTCTCAAATGTAGACTTTTGTTTTCCTTTTCATTTTAAGCTTTTTGAATTTGGTCAACAGAAGCACTAGTTAAACATCTTAGTAGAGAAAATCTGTCAATTTTAATGCACTATCTATCTCACATTTTGTATAGCAGTGAATTAAAAATGAAAACATTTCTTTATTAAATATGGTTAATTTAGTGCCTCGAGCACACTTGTTATCAAGATTATTTTCATTCTTTTATGTACTTAAAAAGATATGACTTGACAATTTTGGGATATAAATAAGGGCTAGTTACATCAGTAGTCACTGTAATTTTCCTCATCGCTCAATGACATGCCTGAACTTTTCTTTTTCAATGTCGTCCCTTAAGTTTTTAAATGTTGTTTAATGCGGTCGTTCCATTAAAGATTGAATGCAATTTGCTGACATAGCCTTTGAAGTTACTAACTTATCTTTCTTTTTTTTTTTTTCTTTTTTTATCGTTTACTTTCATCGTTGAATTTTTTTTGTTTGTCCAGTTTCGTTCTTAAACTATTATATTTTTGTTCTCTCTCTAATAGCATTTGCTTAAGCATGATGACGGTCATAAATATTTTAAAGATAAACTTCGCTGATTATTATCTAAAATTGAACACAGATAATGATGTCATAAATTAAATGGCGCATTTCATTCATGTCAGCAGATTCCATCAATGATTTTAATGAGATGACCACATTGGATCGCACTTTAAATGAAATTGAACCAAGTTGAGACCAAGTATCTTTATTAATCATTTTGAATGGAGAATCAAACATAGAATATGATAGTCGGTCAAGCAAGAGAAGAGTTGAGGATAGCGGGAGTCCAGTTGAGCTCAAACCTTATAATGTCTCGAATTGATTCATCTCGACCAAATCATTTAATTAGTCCTTAAACGTTTTTAACCAAAGTGTTATTGCATAGATGTATTAGGAAAAAAGACACTAATGCTCCATAACTTTCTGATGTTGCTCACTTTGGTGCTGTAATTCTTTAAACAACCATTTAAGTACCATAACTTTTAAAATTGATTATTCAAGTGACAATGGCCATTTGTGTTGCTGAAAATCACATGTGGCGCTATTTTAGAATAAATGATGTGTCTCGTCGAAGATGTTGTTGATGCCTAAATTTTGATTAGGTCTTTTTAATTAGGCCTTAGTCTCTTTTAATCTTTGTTTTTCCTTTTTCATATAATAAATAATAAATAATAAAAACAACAAAAAATCAATAAAAACAAACAAAAAAAATAAAACAAAACAAAAGAAAAGCAAAAAAGAAGCAGCCCATTGGGGCTGGGCCTTCAAGCCCAGCCCCTCCCCTCTTTCTCTCTTGCAAGCCCCCCCTCTCTTCTTCCTCCTATCTTCTTCTTCCTCAGACGGCTTTGCATCTCACGCGCGGTGGCCGGCGACGGGCTCAAGGGCAGCCTACGATAGAGAGGCACGGAGGTAGGCTGTCGAAGGAGAGGACGACGCGCATGCGCCTTCAATGCGCGCCTTTAATGCTGAGATGAGACACCGGTTCGGCCACGGGAGTCCAGTCGGCAAGCCAAAGACCGGCGGCCGAGTCCCTCCGTCAACCGGACCTCCTCGCCTATAAATAGGAGGGCACAACTTCCGTCGAAAGGCACGGCGAACTCGGAGATCTTCCCTTGAGAGACTTCGGGGAGAATCAAAGAGCGAGCACGCGAGCGATCGGGTCGCGAGCTCGAACGACCTCCCTCCGAGAGACTTCGGGGAGGTCGGCGGCAAGCGAGCTCGAGAGGGGGAGAGATTCCAGTGGGTGGAGGCCGAGCGAGAGTGAAACCGGAGTAAAGGGCGGATCCGAGCGTGAGGGGGGTTGAACGAGGTCGATCCGGAGGAGAGAGGGTCGAGATCTCGGGCGTAGATCCGGGAAATCCGCCATGCCAAGTCACCCCGAGCCAGGCCGCCGTTGTCGCGTGACCGAGCACTAGTCCCGACGCCGTCAAACCGTACTGTCACCCTCGCGCCTCGCCGCTGCTGTTTTTCCCGACGTCGACTGCTACTTCCCCAACTCAGACCTGCAACTGTTCGAAGACTCAGCCGAATCAAAGCCCTTCATCGCGGAATCGTCTGGTGCAGCTCGTTGAGAAAGGTACGAGTTCAGTCGCCGTCTGCCGCCATATGCCATCGTCACCCCCGTCACCACCAAACGGAAGCTCCCCTCCCTCTCAGAACCCTAATCATCGTTTCGCCTTGCATCTCAACTCGTGCGGTCGCCTCCGTCGCTGCTGTTCGGAGGCTTGCCCCCCTTTTTGTCAAGACCCTAGCCTCCGTCGCCGCCGAACGTCGGACCGCCGCCGTTCGACCTCCTAGCCCCTCCATCGGCACCGCAGATAGACGAGGAGGGAAGAAGCATTGCGTCGGACCCAGCCCGGGTCGGATCCGGGCCACTGTTCGGGTAGGGTTTCGTGAATTGGGAGGCGGATGGTCATCGGGTCGGGTAGGGTTTCGCCAGGACCGGGTCATCGGGTCGGGCCGGGTCATTTAGAAGCGATGGGCTGCTGGGCCGCGATAATAAAAAAAAAAAAACCAAAAAAGATCCAAAAAATCCCTTTTATGTCCAAAAAAAAAGAAAAATGAGAAAAAAAGACCCCAAATTTTTTTTTTCCACAAATGAATGAAAAATCTCTCAAAATCCAAAAATCCAAAAGCCTTAGGGTTTAAACAAGATTAGGTACCGAAAGGGCATTAGTGATTAACTAGTGTAATCAAGTCCCCGATCCTAATTTCTCTGGGTTGCGCGGAGTGAGTATTTCTCCCGATACTTCACTTGGGTTTCTAATCAACCCACTCCAAATTGATTAGTGGCGACTCCGTTTTAAAATTAATTTACAGGTTAAAAATTTAGACTATTAAAGTCGTGAATTGGTGGACTTGGGAGAGTCTGGGCATAATTAATTTCAGCCGAGCCATTAGCCTCCTTAGGCGCTCGTACCCGATTGCGGGCGCCGAAAAAAAGAGGTCGCGACAACTTGGCGACTCCACTGGGGACTTTGAGAACTTAGGCCATTGTTACCTTGTTTAAATGCTTTACTGACTTGGGTTTTTTCTTTTGTGCAGGTTAATGTCTTAGATTTTCTTTTTAAATAAAATGTCTTGTGATTATAAATTGCTATGCATGCTTTACTGCTTTAACACTACACATGGCACACACAACCCGGCCGCCGGACCTGGGCTGCCATAGGATATTTAGGATGGTGTTAAGAAAGATACGGCTTCGGACGCGAGACTGCGTCATGAGGTTGCCTTTCTTTTCCCCAAATTTCTTTAGCCGAGGTTAAGAGGGTACGCTGCTAACGCGAGACTGCGACGGGCGGATATCCTTTTAATCTCAACAAACCTTCTTAGTTAGAAATCGAGCCGCACATATCATGCGCATGTCTATGTGATTGCCATCAATTTTCTCGTGGGAAGTAAGTTTTTATTTTGTGTACTTTGCAATTTACTTACCTTCCTATATATATTGAGCAGTCCATGATTAGTGTAGGATTTAATATCACGGTCATCTAAATTTGGAAATAATTGTCATAATTTTTTTTTAATTTTCAAAAAATTACTTTCAGTTGATGTTTTTATTCTCAAGCATGTTACAAAATTCTTTTCCGCAAGAATTTTCATTTGCCTAAAAAAAAAAAAGGGATAGAAATCATTTTCAAAATTTGTTGCAACTCATGCTGTAGCACCCCGAACCCTTCGGCGATCGCCACAAGCTCTGATGTTACACTTTATTACCTTTCTTTCTTTCCAACAAGCGTCCTAATTTGCAGACACATTTTTTTTTTTTTAAAACGATCGGTCCCAACGCGACTCATAGCGGAAGCAAATTAAACATCACCATCTATCCCCCTACCAATCCATGATACAAATACACACCAGCTAAACATCAGGATTTTATAAACAAACATCGACACATTATTTACATATATTTTCAAGATGGGACTACTCTCGGGTCGATACATAACAAGGAAAAGCTAGGACTCAGCCATGTCCAACCTAAAACCTTAAAAAGAAACCTCGACCCTCAACATCACACGAGCACAAACCCCCCATCGAAAGTGTCGACTATCTACATCAAAAAGAGATCCAGCTCCTACTCATCGCGCGCAGGTCTCACACCCAACCCGGTGCATCGGGCGGTGGCGGCGGCAAAAGATCCTCGCATAGCTCCATCCCGACGAACGTGTACGGATATAAACTCCTGAATAACAGGACCCCCAGCCAGGCCCACGTCATACATCACTAGACAACGTACTCGGATAAAAGTCAGTCCGGGAACAGAGGGACAGTCTATCTCAACACACTCGACCTCTACATCGGATGGTATCCCGTAAAATGTACCCCGCGTGACGGCAGGAAGCGGCATACTGGCTAATCTGAAATGTTATCTCCAAAAGGGGTGAGTGCAACCACTCAGCAGATAGGGAAATCCAATAACAACTCAATGCATCATGCATATCATCATACATGCATAGCAGGCATAACTTACCTTGCAGCCATGCGCATACAATCATGCATCATCGTGCCTTATCATCATGCATATCATATCATCTTATGTCATCACCATAATCATCATGGCATCATTATATCATACATGTCACCCTTATCATGACATCGTCACATCACACATCATCATCGTCATCGTGCATATCATCATGCATATCATGCCATGGGTGATCATCATATCACATCGTATATCATCATCGTCATCATCATCATGCATATCATCATGGGTGATCATCATATCACATCACATATCATCTTCATCATCATCATGCATATCATCATGCATATTATCATACATATCATGCCATGGGTGATCATCATATCACATCATATATCATCATCATCCTCATCATCATGCATATCATCATGCATATCATTATGTCATGGTTTAATTTTCATCTTTATCTTTCAATTTTGATCACCACATCACCCATTCATCAATCTCATCATCAACCCTTCGGGCTAAAAACTCCGACAGGGCTCCCGGCAAACTCAGCCATCCCATGGCCACCGGGCTTTTGACCCCCCACATTCCGGGCATCTCGCATCTCAACTAGCATCACGAGGCATTCCCTTCGGGCAGAAACCTCCGACAGGGCTTCCGGCCTTTACCCTTCTAGCCAGGCATCCCGCACCCAACTCCTGGCATCGCGAGGAACCTCCGGGCATGTATCCAAGATACAACCGGACATCCGGCCCCCACATTCCGGGCATCCTGAATCTCCTGGGAATCTCTCGGAATTACGCCACTAGGCCACCGAGACATCATCATCCACCACAACCACTTCCTCCTTTACCATCATCCACATATACCATTTCTTTATCTCAATTTAACATGGCAATTGGCATGGTATCAAACGAATCACACTTGACATGGAATTCACACTTGCATCTCAATTCATATGTCATACACATGCCAAAACTTTATCCCATACACATCTCAATTCAATACATGTACAAGGACCATGTCATACGCATACCAAGACTTTATCACATATATATCTCAATCCAAAGTACATGTGCAAAGACCTCATCACACATATGCCACACAAATAGAATTGAATCCATGGCCAAATAAAAATCCATTTTATTTTATTATTATTTTATTATTTTATTATATTTATTTTCATAAATAAATATTACATTTAATATTTATGATTTTCCCAAAATCATAATATTCAAAAAATCACTAAACAAATCAATAGGATCACAATTTCATACAAAATTCATGGCCAAATTGAATTTCACATAATTTCACAATTTTCACAAAATAGCACATGATATTCGGATAATGACCAGAATTGCACAGTTTCCAAATAAATTCGATTAAAATACTCATATGGCCTCCAAAAATTACGAAAATTTACAGGGTGATAGCCAACACATTTTCGTGCACTTTTCATGAAGAACTCTAATCCAAATTCTTTTTAGATTAATTTATACAACCCCACGAAACTTCTGGAACCACTACCGCGTCGTCCAGAATACACTTCTCCGAAATTTTTAGGTTTCACCCCTCTATTCTCTTTCATTTCCTCTGAAATTTGAGTATGTTATGTATCAAGGTGTCCTTTACAAGTTTCATGAAGATATCTAGGTCAAATAACCAAATTATGGTCACCATTTAAGTCCATGAAGTCTCGGGTGTCTCGGAATACTTCACCAGAACCATCATTTCCAAGATCTAACCGATTCACCAAGCTATACTTGTTATTTTTGCTTCAAATTTGAGTATGTTGTATTTTAAGGTGTTACCTACAACTTTTATGAAGACATCGAAGTCAGATTTTTATCACAAACCAACATGCAACCAAGAATCCAACAAGAGGTCAGTGAAAACATCACAGATCTGAGGTCTCCGTATAACAAGGCTTTAACCCCTCAAATCTCCATCATTTTTCACGAAATTTCAGTATGTTATACTAAAAGATGTTAGCTACAACTTTAATGAAGACACCAAAGCCAAAATCTGATTCCAAACATGCATGCAAGCTCGAACAAGCTACTGACTTCCACAAACCGAACAAGAACAGTCACACGGTTTGAAAACAACCAACCCTTACCTCGGTTTTTCGCACTTGAAACACCTAAAATCTAGCATGCAACCAACGAAACAAACATGCAAGAGAAGTTAAGGACTCCATTGCCTCTAGGATGAGCAAACGACGACGAACGGTGGTCGGACACGGCGAACGGACGGCGAACGAACGGCTCCCTCCTTCCTCTTCCTCTCGGCCTCTCCCTCTTTCTCTCGAACTCTCTCTCTCTCTCTCACCCTCTCTCGGCCGAATGAGGCAAAGAACCGGCCATCTCTCTCTCCTCATCCCTCTTATACTCCCCCTAATCCCATCATTTGTAATGATTACAAGCCTTTCAAATGGACCAATGCATGCTCTTGCCATTTGCCACTTGTCTTATTGGTTTTTCTTCTTTTATTTGGTTTGGGCTTGGGCTTAGGCCCATCCGGCCATTCCTCCTTGGGCTGGTCGAGCTCCCTCTTGGGCTCTAATGGGCCGACTAGCTTGGCCCACCAAGCTTGGGTCCAAGGCTCAATTCCAATTTAACCTCTTTTTTTTTTTTTTGAAATTCTTCAATAAATATTTTTTTTGAATTCCAAATTTTCATCTTGGCCAAAGTCTTGGGATATTTTAATTATTGAAATCTAAATCATATGGCCAAGCATAGATTAATAATCTATTAAATTTGAATTTCCACAATCACAAGCACAAATCATCAAATTAAAAGACTAATGGCTAAAACATAAGCCATGAAAATTCTACCACCTAATTAAAGACTTTAACACACCTTAAGGCTTGGCTTTGAATTTCTGGGATGCCACACATGCTTTCTTCGCCTTTCAAATTGAATATCTTTTTAGCTCATGTTAACATGTCACGTGCCCTTTTTCAATCCATGCTTAGGAAATCGTCTACCTTTTCATGAATAAACGAAATGAGTAGGGTTAGGTCGTCATCATGGACTGACTCCCTATTTACGCCTTGTATTCATACACGCTTGTTTATTCATGACTAGGTAATCACGGAACGTCAACGTTCGCCGATCCAGACTCGTTCAAAAGCAGGAGCAAGAATGGTCGAAGAAAATGTACCAAGCCATATTGCGGTCATGGAAAGTGAAATGAAGCAAGTCTTCAATGTGCTTCAACAACTTTCGAAGCAGATAGACTTTATCCAAGGCAAACTCACTCCCGCCCCGGCCTCAATCGAGGTATTGTTGCCACAATCATCTACTAGGGGTGATCAAGGTGGAGATACCGACGATAACATGCCCGAATTGGAGGATGATCCGCACCCAACCATGATCGAGAAAGCTAGGCCAGACAGTTTGTCTAAAACTAAGCATGACAAACGCCTCGAAAAGCTTGAGGAGAAGCTGAAACAACTATAAGGCCTCCAAGATCCTACTTTGACGGACCTCTCCATTTATTCCAATGGCAAAATGCCGGAAAAATTCAAAATGCCTGAGTTTGAGAAGTACGATGGCATGACTTGCCTTAGGGCTCATTTGCAAATGTACTTGGTTCGAATGACCCAATACGTTAATAATGCACCATTAATGATCCAGTTGTTCCAATCAAGTCTAATAGGCCCTGCCCTGAGGTGGTACATTACAAAGAACATGAATCTCCTCGAAACATGGAGCGAGGTGAGTGAGGCATTTCTCAAGCAGTATAAGTTCATAATGGACATTACCCCTTCTCGTGAGGACCTTGAGCGAACCGAAAATAAAAAGCATGAATCGTTCAAAGAATATACTATCCGATGGAGGAATCTGGCCGCCTAAATCAGTCATGAACCAACTGATTTTGAGCTGAGAAAGATGTTTATCAAAACCCTCCCTTACGAGTACCGCAATCGAATGGTAACCACGATCACCGAATCATTTAATCAACTCATTCCAAGTAAGGGAGCAAATCGAGATAGGGTTGAGGGATGGTTGGTTCACTTTGAACCTGCATCCACGGGCGGGTTCAGCATGAAGAAAGATAAAAAAAAAAAAGCCTGGTAGATGTCAATGCGACCTACAATCATTCTCCAACAATTCGAGACAAGTGCAAGATAGCAACGGACCACCAGCCGTCGCCATCCCGGCGTTACAGTAACAAGAGACAATTTACTCATCTTCCTGGATCTTCGTCACAGGTACTGGTAATCCTCCGGAATAAGAACCTCATTTCGATTGAGCCAAAGCAACCCAACGCTGAAAGTTTTTACAACTATGACCCGTCAAAGATATGCGACTATCACATGGAAGAAGTGGGGCATTCAACTAATGAGTGTTTCGCCCTCAAAAGTCGAATCTAGAACCTGTTAGACACTAAAGCTTTCTCATTCCAAAGCAATTCGCTCCCTGATCACACCGACAAAGTAAATGCAGTATTCAGTTCTGAAGACAGTCAGAGCAGAAATGTCGAAGCGCATACTGCTGACATTCATCAAGGGCTGGTGAAGGCCGGGTATTATTCAGGTAATGAAGTGCCACCTTTAGCAACATAGAAAGAAGGGCCAGATGACATGACCACCATGTTTGGAGACCTTTTCATGGACACCATCAATGAAGGACCGTAAGGGGAAATGGGTGCAGGCCCGCTCGAGTAGAACCCTTTTTAATTTCCTTTCGTATTCCCCTACATGGGAACTTGTACCTCTTTCTTAAGTCTGGCTTGTTTTTTATTTTCAACATCAGTTCCGCTTGAGGAACTAACTTTTGAAAACACTTTTCCAAAATGTAAATCCACCTATTAAATAAAGTTGAAAATATTTTGAGAGCATGAGGCGGTATCCCAAACCAGCCCGGTGATGCTATCCAGCCATGAAAAAATTATCATCCAAGAAGAATACTGAGGGCTGGGCTTCCTCATGCTTTCTTCCCCCTCAAAGATATATACTTTTGAAAACAAAAAAATGTTTTATTGCCAAAAGCTTTTGTCAAAACAATATTATTAAATCATGTTTGTCTTTCTAACTCACTCACTTCATGTCTCGAAGATCATTCCCATCCCCTTTGACTTAGTGTGACGGGGGCATTTGAAACAAGTGCATCATGTGGGCTCGCCAAATTCACCTTCCCAAGAAAACGGGACAAACAGAAAGAATCATCCCATTTAAAAAATGGTGAGTCTTATCCTCTGAATATAATTATGGAAATGATGTCCTCTCTCTTCTATTTACAGGAAACGAAAGATAGGATGTAATAGGTACAAGCATACGGTTGAAATCAAGCCGTCCCCAAGAGCTCTGTACACTCCACCTCGCTCCTGCCCAACTCATTCTCAAGCCGAAGCAGCATCTTCTTCCCTCAACGTGCCCGAGCATCTAAATGCTATGGTTTCATCAATGGGATTTCCGGCTTCGACAAGCCAAGAAGCGCAGAAAAGGAATTTCTTCTCTTCCTTTGAATTGACCACTGTCAACGGGAGGAAATCTAGACGGTTGAGACAGTCTCTAGCCCCTTATTTCAAATGATGACTAAGGGCTTAGAAACCTCACTTCGTGCTCCAGGACGCATGCTCTCCCAAGAAGTAATTGCCATAAGAGAATTGGAGATTTTGATTATCCATCTCAAATTCCATAGAAGCTTGAGGTACATGACTTTGCCCAATGGCCATATAGTCAAAGACAGAAGAAAAATTCCGCATAAGGAAGGCGTTGAAGATAAATCGACAACCATCAATCATACATACATGGCCATGAGTGAGGAAGGCCAATCGAAAGAAATGTCAAATTGTGCCAAGACGAAAAGGCTGTCATCGACATTCAAATATCCCTAGGAGTAAGCAAATACAAACTTTGGAAAAGAGTAATTTGGTATCGTTTCCAATACTCCCAAGTCCGAACTCACTTTTGACATATTTTCTTCTATTGACAGAAGCATAGGATTCAAGAAACAAGCTTAATAGTTAATTTGGAAAAATCAAATGACCCGTATCGATTTACCTAACTTGGTATAAAAGGACGTGTCATCCAGGAGCCGTTTTGGTTAAATAAAAGAAGTGCCCTACGGACACTTTGTCGGCGCCTCTAGCCGAGTGGTATTCGGGAAGAAGCAAACGGTTCGAAGTCGGGGGTTCGAATCCCCGACGTGGCAGTTAGCCGTTTGGTAAAAAAATAATAATTTTTTTTTGCTTCTCTTGCGCCTGCAAATTACGAGAGAGCAGATGACCTAACGAAGCAAAAGACATAGGACTTCGTGTCCCACTTGCACTTCAGGTCCATCCAATCCAGTGAAGGGAAATGTTGTATCACTTCCAAGTTATTCGACTCTTGAAAGAGTTTTTGACTAAAATGATCCATTTTATCTCTTGCAGGATCACTTGACCGTAAAAAATGCAGATAACAAATCAAGGAAAGACATGTCAAACTCTGATAAGCTCTCCTAAGCGAAATGGCATCCTGAGGGCAAAAGCAAAGATGCCCGATAAGATTCCCAATTATTGGCTGATTATTCATGTGTCATATCCCTAATCAATAGGGACAACCATCGACACCCATTTGCGAATAATCTTTTTGATGTTCAAAATCTAACATATTTAGAAACACCATTATGTTAGCCCCTAAAGTTGTCAATAGAGTCTTTTTTGAGTCAAAACCATTCATTTGTTTTGAGAGTACAAACTCCATCATATTTAAAATGCTGCATGCCTTTTCCAAATGGATTTTGCATGATGATTTTGTCTGTCTAAATCGATGATTTTATTGAGAATTATTAGAATAGACAGTTAATTGAAGAATACAAGATTGATTGAGCATGCTGGATGAGGCACGTCAGAATGACAAAAGACAAACTATATCCTACACACAATCCCCCCCCATCTATACACTTGTGAGATGAGTGCAGAAGATTCCATGACTGCAGGGTAAAGAGTTCTCTCGCGAATGGTACGATAACCAAAACAGTGAGAGGCATTTCATTGCTCACCCCTTTGAGCTCCTTACACTGGTGAATTTTCTCCTATACCCCCGTCAAGAACCACCCCACACTAGGGCAGATCGGAGGCGAAGCAGCATCACAAGATGAGAAGAGAGATAGAAATTTTCTTGCTTGCACTTGCATCAATCTTTGGGTGTCTTTATTACATATGAACACTCGCGTTAATTTAAGTGCCTTAGAATGACGAAAAGCAATTCATTCTCTATGCACTTATATGCATTGTACAACCCAAGTGAGTCTGTAATTTTACCCTCACATTGAGACAAAACAGAAGTTATTGCCATAGCCTAAAGCGCTGGCTGAAGAAGAAGATTCAAGAGTCTAAATAATGGTGCTTCGATTGAACTTGCCTAGATCAGTTCCTCAAGCAACAAAACAAAAAAACTAGAGGCATAAAAAAGCAGTGTACCTGGTAAAAGCAATGTCAAATGCCCATAAATGAAAAGTTGGGATAAAAAATAGGGGCATGAAAAAGCAGTGTGCCTGGTAAAAGCAAGGCCAATGCCTCAAACAAAAATATAGCCATTTGTATTCCCAAGAGAAGTTGCTGTTGTGATAAAGCCTCCATCTGAAAGTGAGAAGAAAGACCGGTGACAAATGCCAAGGCAATCACCAGCTCTCACGCTCTTACACATGAGTCAAGCTTACATTGCGTCCCATTGTAAAAGTCTCTTCAGACTAGGGCACTTCAATTAACGTAAGATTTCATATGTACATAAGTATCACTTGAAGAAGTACGAGCAAGATTACTCAATCTCTTTTCGCAGGATTCTCGACTTGCAAACCCGGAGATGATCGTGCGACACTTCGTTCATGAGCCTTGACCTCGACAATCCCATTTGATGAGCCATTGACTAAGTCTTCATCACAATTTCAACAAAGACCTCTCACATTGGTAAAGTTGTACCGTTTGCGAGAATACTCGGACTCCTGTTGACATGATGACAGTTAGATAGTGTGGTCCTTATAAATCCTGCATCAATGGTCAGGATAGCCTTTTCCATAAGAGTGAGCGGAAAGTCCTTTCAGACTGAAAGTCCCTCATTTGGCATGCTCAAGACATCTACATTCTAAATGAAGGTTGTATTTCAAAATCTTCCCCAGTGGAAATCAGATGATGCAAAACTGACAAAATTATCATGCATGAATCTCATTTGAACTCATGAATTTACAGCATATACAATCGTGTGTGCATATTGTACAAATAACAAACATACTCTCAGAGATTAGAGGTATTGCTAGGTAAGCATATCCCTATCCCCATTTGTCTTAAAGTACCTACCACTGTCCAGGTACTCTCTTCTTGACACTCAACTTATTCGAATCGTCCCTTGAGTTTGGATGCTTGTGATTGTCCAAGTATCCTCTTGTCTTTGAGTACCGACCATTGTTCGGATAGCCCATTTTCATGACACTCAACCTGCCCGAGTTGTCCCCAAATGATATAGTAGCTGTTCAAGCACTCCAATGTGTTGTGCACCTGCGGTTACCCAGGTATGCTCTCTTATCATCATGATACTTGGACCTGCCTGAGTGGTCCCAGATCATATCATTAAATACTTGTGTTCATCAAAGTATTCCAATACTTTGTACACCTGTGGCTACCCAGGTGTTCTAGCCCTTTTGAGTGCCTGCGGCCATCCAGGTAAGCCTCGTGCTACATTCAAATTTATGTTACCAGGAGGTGAGAGACCTTTATGAATATCCACGGTACGTCCTCGATATTCCAACTACCGGAAGGTGAGAGACCTTCATGAATGTCCAAGGTACATCCTCAATATTCCCAATTACCAGGAGGTGAGAAACTTTCATGAATGTCCAAGGTACATCATCGATATTCCCAATTATCAGGAGGTGAGAAACCTTCGTGAATGTCCAAGGTACATCATCAATATTCCCAATTACCAGGAGGTGAGAAACCTTCATGAATATGCGAGGTACGTCCTCAATATTCCCAATTACCAGGAGGTGAGAAACCTTCATGAATGTCCAAGGTACATCCTCGATATTCCCAATTACCAGGAGGTGAGAAACCTTCATGAATATCCAAGGTACGTCTTTGATATTCCCAATTACCAGGGGGTGAGAGACCTTCACGAACATGCAAGGCACGCCCTCGATATTCCCCTTTACCAGGAGGTGAGAGACATTCATGAATATGTAAGACCTGCCCTCAATATTCCCATTACTAGGAGGTGAGAGACCTTCATGAATATCTCAAGTACGCCCTCGATATTTCCAATTAACAGGAGGTGAGAGACCTTCATGAATATCCAAGGTACGTCCTCGATATTCCCACTACCAGAAGGTGAGAAACCTTCACGTATATGCAAGACTCATCCTCGATATTTCCACATGAATATCTCAGGTATGCCTTGATTCTTCCTTCAGAGTTTGTACCTGTGATCGTCCAGGTACCCCTTCGATACTTGTGATCATCCAGGTATCCCCAAAAAGTTTGTACCTGTGATCGTCCAGGTACTCCTTCGATACTTGTGATCATCCAGGTATCTCCAAAGAGTTTGTACCTGTGATCGTCCAGGTACCCCTTCTATACTTGTGATCATCCGGTATCCCTAAAGAGTTTGTACTGTGATCATCGGGTACCCTTCGATACTTGTGATCATCCGGTATCCCCAAAGAGTTTGTACTGTGATCGTCCAAGTACCCCTTCGATACTTGTGATCATCCGGGTATCCCCAAAGAGTTTGTACTGTGATCGTCCGGTACCCCTTCGATACTTGTGATCATCCAGGTATCCCCCAAGAGTTTGTACTGGTGATCATCCAAGTACTATCTCCCAACAAACAGATGCCCTGAGAAAGGTCGGCGCATCTCTTGTCAAGGCGACCGAAGAAAGGTTCGGGTCCTAGACAAACCAACTTATTGCTCTGACAGGCGACCGAAGAAAGGTTCGGGTCCTGGAAAAGCAATTCCCCGTCAAGGCGACCGAAGAAAGGTTCGGGTCCTAGACAAACCAACTTATTGCTCTAACAGGCGACCGAAGAAAGGTTCGGGTCCTAGAAAAGCAATTCCCCATCAAGGCGACCAAAGAAAGGTTCGGGTCCTAGACAAACCAACTTATTGCTCTAACAGGCAACCGAAGAAAGGTTTGGGTCATGGGAATGCAATTCCCCGTCAAGGTGACCGAAGAAAGATTCGGGTCCTAGACAAATCACTTATTGCTCTAGCGGCGAGAAGAATGGTTCGGGTCCTAGAAAAGCAATCTCCTCATGCAACGGTAAGATGACGCCTTGATACTTGCCAAACTCGGGGTTCACACCCTATCTCACTCACTCCCGGTAAGTAACTACATGTATCTTCTTATCTGTCTTAGTATATGTTATCTTTTTCTTTTTCGCTTAGGACAATAGGTCCCAAATATAATCTATTGCATATGTATAGATAAAATTTAGGCATCGGTTGTCTTTGAATGCAACCTCCACGAACTCACCTTCAAAGAGGGGCAATTTGACACCTAAATTTTGATTAGGTTTTTTTTAATTAGGCCTTAGTCTCTTTTAATCTTTGTTTTTCCTTTTTCATATAATAAATAATAAATAATAAAAACAACAAAAATCAGTAAAAAAAAAAAAAAACAAAAATAACAAAACAAAACAAAAGCAAAAAAGAAGCAGCCCATTGGGGCTGGGCCTTCGAGCCCAGCCCCTCTCCTCTTTTCTCTCTCGCTAGCCCCCCCCTCTCTTCTTCCTCCTGTCTTCTTCTTCCTCAGACGGCTCTGCATCTCACGCGCGGTGGCCGGCGACGCGCTCAAGGGCAGCCTACGGTAGAGAGGCACGGAGGTAGGCCACCGAAGGAGAAAATGACGCGCATGCACCTTCAATGCGCGCCTTTAATGCTGAGATGAGACACCGGTTCGGCCGCGGGAGTCCGTTCGGCAAGCCAAAGACCGGCGGCCGAGTCCCTCCATCGACCGAACCTCCTCACCTATAAATAGAAGGGCACAACTTCCGTCGAAGGGCACGACGAACTCGGAGATCTTCCCTTGAGAGACTTCGGGGAGAATCAAAGAGCGAGCATGCGAGAGATCGGGTCGCGAGCTCGAACGACCTCCCTCCGAGAGACTTCGGGGGAGGTCGGCAGCAAGCGAGCCCGAGAGGGAGAGATTCGAGTGGGTGGAGGCTGAGTGAGAGGGAAACCGGAGTAAAGGGGGCAGATCTCGAGCGTAAGGGGGATGAACAAGGTCGATCCGGAGGAGAGAGGGTCGAGATCCGGGCACTGAGATTTGGAAATTCGCCGTGCCAAGTCACCCCGAGCCGGGCCGCCACCGTCGGCGTGACCGAGCACCCGTCCCCGACGCCATCAAATGGTACTTGTCACCCTCGTGCCTCGGCTATTGCTGTTTTCCCGATGCCGGCCGCTACTTCCCCGACTCAGACCTGCAACTGTTCGAAGACTCGGTCGAATCAAAGCCCTTCATCGCGGAATCGTCTGGTGCAGCTCACTGAGATAGGTACGAGTTCAGTCGCCGTCTGCCGCCGTACGACATCGTCACCCCCGTCGCCACCGAACGGAAGCTCCCCTCCCTCTCAGAACCCTAATCATCGTTTCGCCTTGCATCTCAACCCGTGCGGTCACCTCCATCGTCGCCGTTCGGAGGCTTGCCCCCCTTTTTGTCGAGACCCTAGCCTCCGTCGCTGCCAAACGCCAGACTGCCGCCGTTCGACCTCCTAGCCCCTCCATCGGCGCCGCGGATAGACGAGGAGGGAAGAAGCGTGCGTCGGACCCACCGGGTCGGATTTGGGCCACTGTTCGGGTAGGGTTTCGTGAATTGGGAGGCGGATGAAAGCCGGGTCGTCGGGTCGGGCAGGGTTTCGCCAGGATCGGGTCGTCGGGTCGGGCTGAGTCATTTAGAAGTGATGGGCTGTTAGGCCGCGATTAAAAAGAAAAAAAAACGAGTCGGGCCTACGTTGCGGGCCTATCCGTGTTCTTGGGCGGGTGACCCGGTCGGTTCCAACTGGGAACCCGACCCGGAGTCGTTTTTAAAATATATTCATATTTTAAAAAATAATAAAAAAATAATTTATTTTCAAAAAATAAAAAAAATAAAAAATATTCCATATTGTCCAAAAATGCCAAAAAAAGCCAAAAAAAAAATCCAAAAAATCCCTTTTATGTCCAAAAAAATGAGAAAAGACCAAAAAAAATGTTTTTTTTTTCCACAAATGAATGGAAAATCTCTCAAAAATCCAAAAGCCTTAGGGTTTAAATAAGATTAGGTACCGAAAGGGCATTAGTGATTAACTAGTGTAATCAAGTCCCCGATCCTAATTTCTCACGGTTGCGCAGAGTGAGTATTTCTCCCGATACTTCGCTTGGGTTTCTAATCAACCCACTCCAAATTGATTAGTGGCGACTCCGTTTTAAAATTAATTTATAGGTTAAAAATTTAGACTATTAAAGTCGTGAATTGGTGGACTTGGGAGAGTTCGGGCATAATTAATTTCAGCCGAGCCATTAGCCTCCATAGGCGCTCATACCCGATTGCGGGCGCCGAAAAAAAGAGGTCGCGACAGATGTCAACACTCAAGATATAAATCAGATGACATCTTTTGGCAACAAAAGTTTGCCCCACATTTAGAAAATAGGTTCAATTTGTTCCATAAATTAAACCCTAAACTCAAAATCTTCTTCCAAATTGAGATAATAGGTTAAGGGTGCATTTGGGAAGTCTTTTGGAGAAAGTCCTTGAGAAAATGTAAAGGCCTTTGAGTTAAAGGAGTTTTTCAAAATGTAAATTGTGTTTGGTAAATCATATTTGTGAAAGTCCATTGTGAAGTACCCTTAAAATAGTGTTTGGACAAATAAAATTTGCAAAAGACATTTGTTATTAAAAAGAAAAAAAATAAAATAAAAAAGAGAGTTGGTCGGTGACTCCGGCGAAAAGCTAACAGCCGCCGACGAAGGGTAGGCCATCCAACGAGGGGTAGGCAATGCAGCAAAGGGTAGGCGTTAGGAGGACGAGGCATGGCGACCCTCGCTGAACGGTCACGCGACCCATCATGCCATGACCTCTGTGCAAAGGTCACTAGGGCCACGCGATCTAGTCGCCGTGACCCAGATCATGTGACTAGATTTGGGTTGCCGTGACCCTCGCCGCACCACGTCCTTCGTGCAGCAACCCTCATTGAAGGGTCGTAAGACCCTAGCCAGACCACTTGCCCTTCACCGCACCGCGTCTCTTTCACCAATGACCATGCATAGATACTAGTTGTGTTTAGTAAAGAGAAACGAAGGAGATGAAGATGATGAATAGTTATCGGGGGTAAAACCGGAAAAAATGAAAGATTAGCAAGGACAATTTCGAGAGAAAATTTTCACTAGCCTTGAAGGCCAGCATGTCGAGAAAGCCCAAGGCAGCCCCTAATCTACCTTGGGCTTTAAGCCTTTTGAAAACTTGCATTTGGCAAAGGAAAAAAAAAATTTGCCAAACACCAAATATTTGGCCCAAAGGGCTTTGGGTAAATACAAATACTATTTGACAAATTTTTTAGAGAGTTTTAGAGAGATGCAATTACATTTTTAAAAACCTCAAGCTTTTAGCCCAAGGTAAGTCTAGAGGTGCTTTGAGTTTCGAGCATTTTCGAAAAGCAAATATAGTTTTTTTCTTCCAACTTTGCCCTAGCTCAACTTTCACAATTACAGGCGTTCGGAGGATGAGGCATGGCGATCCTCACTGAACAGTCGCGCAACCCACCATGCCATGACCTTTGTGCAAAGGTCACTAGGGCCATACGATCTAGTCACTATGACCCAGATCGTGCGACTAGATCTGGGTTGCCGTGACCTCGTCGCACCGTGTCCTTTGTGCAACAACCCTCATCAGAGGGTCGCAAGACCCTAGCCAAACCACTTGCACTTCACCACACCGCATACCCTTCACCGATGACCATGCGTAGATACTAGTCGTGTTCAGTAAAGAGAAAGGAAGAAGATGAAGATGATGAACAATTATTGGGGGTAAAACTGGAAAAAAATGAAAGATTAGCAAGGATAATTTCGGGAGAAAATTTTCGCTGGCCTTGAAGGCGAGCATGTTGAGAAAGCCCAAGGCAGCCCCTAATCTACCTTGGGCTTTCAGCCTTTTGAAAACTTGCATTTGGCAAAGGCAAATAAAAAAAAATTTGCCAAACACTAAATATTTGGCCCAAAGGCCTTTACATGCCTAAAGGGCTTTGGGTAAATACAAATACCATTTGACAAATTTTTTAGAGAGCTCTAGAGAGATGCAATTACATTTTTAAAAACCTCAAGCTTTTAGCCCAAGGTAAGTCTAGAGGTGCTTTGAGTTTCGAGCATTTTCGAAATGCAAATATAGTTTTTTTTTCTTCCAACTTTGCCCTAGCTCAACTTTCACAATTACAAGCGTTCGGAGGATGAGGCATGGCGACCCTCACCGAATGGTCACATGACCCACCATGCCATGACCTCTCGTGCAAGGTCACTAGGGCCACACGATCTAGTCACTACGACCCAGATCGTGCGACTAGATCTGGGTTGCTGTGACCCTCGTCGCACCGCGTCCTTCGTGCAGCAACCCTCATCGAGGGTCGCAAGACCCTAGCCAAACCACTTGCACTTCACCACACCGCATACCCTTCACCGATGACCATGCGTAGATACTAGTCATGTTCAGTAAAGAGAAAGGAAGAAGATGAAGATGATGAACAGTTATTGGGGGTAAAACTAGAAAAATGAAGATTAGCAAGGACAATTTCGGGAGAAAATTTTCGCTAACCTTGAAGGCGAGCTTGTTGAGAAAGCCCAAGGCAGCCCCTAATCTACCTTGGGCTTTCAGCCTTTTGAAAACTTGCATTTGGCAAAGGCAAATGAAAAAAAAAAAGAAATTGCCAAACACTAAATATTTGGCCCAAAGGCCTTTAGATGCCCAAAGAGCTTTGGGTATATACAAATACCATTTGACAAAATTTTTAGAGAGCTCTAGAGAGATGCAATTGCATTTTTAAAAACCTCAAGCTTTTAGCCTAAGATAAGTCTAGAGGTGCTTTGAGTTTCGAGCATTTTCGAAATGCAAATATAATTTTTTTTCCCTTCCAACTTTGCCCTAGCTCAACTTTCACAATTACAGAAATGTCCCCCCTCCCCCTCATGCAACATTACTAGCGAAGATTTAAACCACCAACGAGGCCAAATCTGGCTGCCAGCAATCTAGCCCAACTCAAGTGCTCTTAGTGGAAAGGATTGTTCGTCAAGAAATCAAACCTTTCCATTTCTATACATGATGTTTGTTTAATTGGCTAAAGAAGACTACAATCCCTTCTTCAAGATACAGTTGGGCCCATGAGGCGCAATTCCTCAAGTGTTACACTATTTTTTTGGTAGCCAATGTCTTGGCTTCGAGGTTCAAGTTGGAGGGGCTTGTGATTCTCCTTGTTCCATATTACGATAATTTTTACTGGGTGAAGAGGTCTAATCGAAGCATATATTGACGAACACGATGAACTATCTCTAAAATATATATGTTGCATAAACCGACTAATTTGATATTATAATTTTTTCTCTATGATTGGAGATTGCAACCTCATCAAGTAAAACCGAGTTCTAAAAAATCGAACCGATATTTAAATAATCGAATACTGAAAACATACGCAGAACGTGCCAAAGAAACGTGTAACACCAATTGAAAGCATATTGCGGAGACGGACATACCTTGCTTGCCACAAATTAAGTACCATTGCAGTCTTAGAGGAATCATTTGAAACCCTGAAGTTTCGTTCTTCAAGAGAGAGAGTATACTGTTTCAAGGGAAGAAGATGAAGAAACGTATTTTCTCTCGAAAGGCTACAAATAATGTTCTTCCCTTTACTTTTTATTTTTATATATTGCAGTTATTTTCACTTAGAAAATAACTGTTATTTCTCTTATGGGCCCTTTTTTAATGGGCTGAATTTGGCCAACGTGGGCGGATAGGCTTAACTTGGCCTATCAAATAAAGAACCCATCACAAACAGTTCCCAAAAACTTGTGCGGTCCTTACTTCGTAGGAAGAGGACCACCCGAAGGCCTTCCACTAGATTTTTGTCTTCATCTACCGGTTAGTCTGACACATACTACTTTAAATATTGATAGAGTTGGTGAAAACAACATCAATGTTCTGAAATGATGGAAGAGGCGAGCCACCACATTTTCTATTCTCTTTGACATGGCTCATGACTTAATCACTCCACATTTTGCATCATAGTCTGATTTTTTTCCTTGTTTTTCCCTTTCTTTCTTCATTTCTTTGCTTTTTCTCTTTTCTTTCCATTCTTTTCTCCTCCTTCAACCAGATTTGGCGCCTACTTCTTCCTTGGTTTCACTATTGAATTTGCAAAAAGATATTGTTGCTCAACTCCACAAGCCGTTGCCGTTGCTTATCGAGCTCATGGCCGACAGCCATGGTTGAGCCTCTCGATCTCTGCAAGCTAGACAACTTATCCTTCATGGCCGTCGAGCTTGTGGTCGTCGTGATCTCAGCAAACTCGACGACAGTGTATATGAAGAAGAAAAGGAGGAGGCAAGGATGAGCTTGTCGCGCGCATAAGCCCACTTGCCCCCCCACCCCATTTTCTACAACCCAAACCCAAACGCATGATTCTATTATTCGTTTGGTTGATTCATATTTAGCCGCCCCTACAAATGGGGAGGAAAAAAGAAACAAGAATGTGATATTCCAAAGTAATGGATACAAGGATACCCCGGTGGGAGATAATCAGGGTATTTAAGAAGAGAGAAGAAAAAGGAAAAGAAAATTGGAGAATGCGTCCGAAAAGGGATGGACCAACCCTTGTGCAGTCGATTATGAGATTATTCCATTTTCATTTTGTCTCTGTTCCATTTCCATTTTGTCTCTGGAGCTTCCAGTTCCAACCATTAACAAATTGAACATTGAACGTGGTTTAAGTATTAAAATCATTCCACATTTCGACGATGGTGGCAGCACGCCACCGGAGGTGTAGGTGGGGGCAGCAAAGACGAGTGCTGGAGGAGCTTTGGCCGAGTGCTTACGAGGTTAAAGACGATGAATTGTAAATGCGAAATGGAAGATGATGAATAGTAAGCGTGAAAAAGAAAGGAAAAAAAAAAAACAGAGAGATGAAAGGATGAGAGGAGAAAAAAAGAAAAGAAAAAATCTTGAAATCAATTGGGCGGTCCAATCAGCTAGTGATGACTAGACTGCGATTTCAGAAATATCACGGAAGACTTGATCGGAAGGACTTGATTTTTTTTCGTCAAAGGTTTATGACTACACTTGTTCACTTGAAAGGTTTAATGCTGAAGATATCTCCATACAATATGTTTAGGATTGAAAATGCAATTTTCGTGTAAGTTCGCTACAACTAAAAAAACTTAATACATTGGGAAAAATGACATTAGTAGTATAATAACTTTTGTACGATACTCATTCCGGTGTCAAAAGTTCACTTAATTTATTTCAATGATCACTTGCTCAAAAATCCTATATGGATTGATTTAATATTAGATCATCTAACGTGGTTTACCGGATAGATGATGACAGCGAACATGTTCTAATACGAAGCCGTTTAAGTCCTTTCTTGTCTCCAAGCCCGCCATTCTTTCCTCCACAACAAACCTTAACATCTAACCTTCCAACGTCTTGGCTACCGTGGGACGAGGTGGGTGCCTCGCTACAGAATAATCCGTACCTATTCAAATTGGAATTTTGGGCTAGGGTTTTTTGGGAGGTAAACAAAAGTAGGATTATAAATCTTTCGGAGTAGAAAATTCCTTCACATCTTTGGTGTAACCTAAGATTGGATTTAAAACCTATGAAAATCCTACGTCCTGTCCAGCTAATTTGGCCTCCACTCGCCACCTCCATACTGTCCCATTCATCGCCCTCATAATCAACAAACTCGTGGTCGCCATCGTCTATGAAAACCTTGTTTTTGAAAACCTTATGTAAGGGCTTCGACCCCAATCTACGTTACAAGGATAGAGAGGTAGAGTTTGAAGGGTTAAAGGGCCTATTTGGTTCGGCTTTTGGGGAATTCATTTGCCAAAATGCAAATACTTTTAGGTGAATGCGGTTTTCCAAAATGCAAATATCGTTTGGTAAAATTTACATTGAGATACAATTTTGGCCAAAATACTGTTTGGTAAAATTTGCATTTGTAAAAGACTTATATTAAATTAAAAAAAAAAAAAAAACATTTGTATTTTTTTTTAAGTCTAGCCACCGGATTGCCGGATCGGGCCGTCGGACCGCCAGATCTAGCAAGCGGAGCTAGGGTCGCCCGACCCGGTTGTCACCTAAGGTCCGGCGATGGTCGTCGGGGTGGGGCGACCCTCAAGCGGCGGTCGCCGATGTGTCGCCGGCGCTCGTGACCCCTTGGCCGGCGATCGTTGGCCTCCGATCGGTGGTGGTTTGGAGAAGATGAATTGTACCGAGGATTTGCATTCCCAGGATGCAACTTCCCAAAGTATCTCCGGACCTACATTTGGCTAAAGGCCCTTAAAGTTCTTTGGAGATGCAATTGCATCTCGCTAAAGTCGCCCAAAAAAATGAATCAAACGCATTTACATTTGGCCTAGGGATTTTAGAGTCCCAAAGCCCATTTGCAAAGTCGAACCAAACGGGGCCTAAATTCAAGTTGGAAACCCGGTCTTCCTCTTGGGTCATCACTGAATTACTCGCTTGAGGACTTGCAAAAGAACGTCTTTCACTCACCTCATGCAAATTTACTCCAAAACAAGAGTACCGATAAAGAAATACGAAAATAAGCAAAAGTGTGGTACCCTTTTGTTGGTGTAATCTAGATGCAAACACCTCTCTCGAGATCTCCTCATCTACTCGAAAATAATCTCTGCTTGGAAAGCCTATAGTAAAACTCCATGCAACGAAGTTAGTCCTATTCAAATGTCTTATAGAAGTGACAACACTGCCGAAAAACAATTCACAAAAACCAAATTGGACTACTCGAGAGGGGAACACAACCCAATGGTAAAACTTCCTCTCCCTTTAGTAAATAGCAACCTCAGCTAGAAGCTCGTTGGTGAACATCCAAAACAAAGTCATTATTTAGGAACTTCGAATCTAGTAGCTTACAAATCGGCGGGCCCTGTAGTTGGAAGCAACAACAATTTTCTTCGGACTACTTTTCACCCTCAGTTGTTGGACCATGATCGGTTGGTCGATCATGATAATAGGTGGGGGTTTAAGGCAACGGTGATTGCACGATGTGTTACTTCATCACTATATTGTTGGAAGATAACATGATTTGTTAAGTTATTTTTAAGTTTTTTTGGTCTAAGTCGGGTTTATCCTGCCCTTGTTCCGGATTTCTTCACAGGCATTTTACTTGGATATATCCGAGTTTATCTAGTTCGGATGACATTTCCAAGCATCGGATATGATAATTTATTGTCCTGTCATGCTCATATCTAGATTACCAAAGGCAATAAAAAATTCGAACATTGAGGACAAAAACATTCACTATAATGGCACACTTCTAATTTCAGTCAAGTGCAAAGCGGTATCACCTAGTAACAATATCAGATCCAATTGAACTCAAATTTCATCACATGCGGTTAAACATGACAGCGAATCATTTCAGTAGCAATCCCTCGCTAATGCATACCAAAGATTTCCATCGTGATCGTGTGAATCTCCGAAGCAATGTCCTACCTTTAATTAACATACTCTTAGTGAGTGGTGGAACTTGGCGAAGATTAATCCAAAATTGAAATAGAATATGATGACTTTTCAGACAGTTAATAGAACACTTCAACACTTCTGACTCCATCTCGTACTGCATAGGTTTTAGCTAGCAGCACCGGAGCTTTTCCGATGTTACCAGAGAATCCCTTCACTAAGTTTCCGCCACAATCACGGATTACACCTTCCTCTTCCAGCAGTTTTCTGCTTCTCAATTCGTATCTCTATCTATATTTAATTTGTGCCATCCATCTTCAGATTTTTTTTTATTAAGAGATGTTATAACAAGAGCCCTTCTAGTTCTTTCCATGTTCATTCCCTGTGCAAACAGCTGCAGAATTCTACAGCTTTAACAAACCAGCAGCTAGTAAGGTTTATCTTCAGGATCAGAAATGGCTCAGTCACAATGAATCCAGAGGCCCCCAAACAGCCATGAGGAGCAGCAGAGCTTTTTAGGGAACATTTCCACTCCCTTATAAATGCCGGTGAGGGGCACCCAACTTTCCGGATCATCGAAAGAATTAGGGCAAACTCCTGGATGAATCGGAAGCCTACTCCACAACCTTTTGTCCACATTATGCTCTTTCAAGATATGCAAAATGTCTTAATCAACAATTTTTGGGTGTCTTTTTCCTTATCTTTTGTGCGTGTCTACTGTGTGTGATGTGAGCTCAGTGCGTGATTTCATCTCACCGTGAAGAGAGAAATTTCCTAGAAGAGAGAGAGAGAGAGAGAGAGAGAGAGAGAGAAAGAGAGCAGATTCGGTTGAGGGCCTTCTAATGGGCTCCTGGGCTGGGCTTGGCCGAAGAGTCCATTACAGATCTCAAGTGATGGGCTAGTGGGCCGTATTTGTGGACCCAATGTTTGACGAGCTGATGAGTTGGGCCTATCCAGGTCAATCCGAATTTAGACTAGGTGGTTTCTTATTTTCTTATTTGTAATTTTATTTTTATATTCTTTTGTGTTTATATTTATATATGTATTTTTATTTTATTTTAAAAAAATGCGCAGTGAATTTGCTAGTAAAAATTTATGTGCTAATAAAAGCTTGTAAATCCGAAACATTGTCAATAAAAAGTGATTGTTTGTACAAAAGTTGCTAATATGCATGCTATAATAAAAAGTAATTTCGTACCTAGAAAAAATCTTCGGTCATTTTTTTTACCAATTTCTTTTTGACAATTGCTAACGCAATTTAAAATTGACTATCACAAGGAATAAAAATCCGTTTTTTTTTTTTTTTTGGCACGACTTTTCTATTTCAAAATTGTAGACCGAATCCAGCTTCGACTATGGAGATTACTGTAGTTTTGAGCGACCGTATCAGTCGACCGCACCAAAACGAGAAGCTATAGACTAAAGGAAATAGAGTCGTACCTGATTGATAGACTAGCAAGGCCTGCTTGAGAGTGAATGTTGATGGGTACTGGTCGCTGACTCGTCAGCGGGGTCGATTGCCGGAGTTGCTCGAGATGACTGAGGATTATTGATTGCTGGGTTCGTGAAGTCTGTCGCGACTTCCTCTGCATTGCAAACAGAAACCCTTGCCTTAAGAGAAGCCTTGCTGAACTTGATCGTGGAGAAGGAACGAAAGATGACTTGGAAGTCTTCAAGTGATCTGTTTGAGGCTATAGGTGATATGCAGTTGTGGACATCAACCAACAGCTTATCTTATATTCGGTGCTTATCAGACCCAACTCGAAGTCCATGGACCCTTAGATGATTGTTTGAAGAGTGCAATAGTTTAATGGCCCAAATGAGAGGAGTCTCAATAGTTCACTGTCCACGTGAAGCTAACCAAGTTGCGGATTAAATCACGAATGCCCACCGAAAAGGAAGTCTACCTCCTAATTAATTATCTAAGCCAAATAATCCTAGCGCATCCCGACACATGGGGCATTTTTATTCTAAGGCATCCTAAAGTATGAGGTATCGTCATCACTATATATAAGTGACATAATTATATAACATAATACTTTTCATATTAAGTCATATAGTAGCAATGCACATCATCTTTTGGTGCAAAACATTTTCGAAATACAATCATCATGTCTTTTTCATGCATCACTTACATAAATTGTAATAATGCATTTACCTTTTTTCATTCCCATATTAGCCATAAAATAGTCAAAGATTGGTTGATTCGTCAAAAGTCGACAACTTATAAATCGATAACACAAAAACACACAACTTGTCAATCAACATCTTGCACATCAACAAATAGGTCTCAATCAACAAATCAACTTGAAAATCGACAATGTGGACATCGACAACTAAAAAAATCGACCACATGATATCGATGACCAACATAATTAACAACACGATTGAGCGGCAACACTTAGCTATCACTTTCTAGTTTAATCTCTCCATTTCCATTTTTATACTACCAAATTTTAAGGAAGTCCATTAGTCATAACCTTGGCATGTAATGACTTTTCAACCCAAGTCAAATGAACACATCGCTTCAACATGCAGTCATTACAACTTTCCTACACTTAACAATAAAAGTTCAATTGTAAATTAACAACTATCAAACAACCAAGTTAAGAGTACCAAGTAAATCATTTTAGTTTAGTCCACAGAGTTTTCACTTACCTCTTGGAGAAGATTTGAACAGCTCAAAGCTTTTATTACCTTCAAAACAAAATAATCAAGAACATAAATTAACAACTCTCAATATGTTGTAGCAAAACTAGTTTGGTAAAAGAGAATAAAACTCACAAAATCACTTGGTGAACTTTTTGAAATATCGTTTTAGAAACTTCAATCAACACAAGAGTTGAACTCTTACTTCTACTCGAAAGATTGAAGGATGAAAGTTGAGATAGAGAATGAAAACTTAAATAATTTTCAAAGATGATATTTCAAGATCATAGGGATGTATTTAGAAACTCACATGAGTTACAAAGGGATAAGAGCAAGTACTATAGGTTAAAAGTAATAATTACTTGGGTAAAAAATACTTGGTGGTGAATTAGAGAGAGGCGTATAAATCAAAGAGGGACATTTGGCTAAACCTTGTGGTCCGAAAGTAGATATTTAGATAATTTGGTAAGATATATAGTAAATCAGTACATAAATAAGGAAATTAGTGTCCATCTAAAACATAAATAAATCAGAAAAAATAATTTGAACCCGCCAAAATGTTTAGCGTAATGTACTAAACGCTAGGAGGGACTCAACTCAGTAAATTCCTAACCTACCCTTCAACCGATACGTAAACTCATAGCACATCAGTCTTCGTTAATGACCAATATGGCGATATACATTTCATTGCAATTTTAATAGTCGAGCCAAGATCAAATATTTACTAATTCAATCCTAATGGAATCACTTTCTAGAAACTATGAACTCATAAAACACTATACGGGCCTTCTGCTATAACCGTGTTAATAATCCTACTAGAATTTTCACCCATGACATTCATTACATTCATTTCCTATATATTATTAATTAATATAGGAATTTCCAAATGTCACAAAACCACTCCTTTTCAGTTTTAAAATGTCTCCTAGTAGATCATCTAATGAAATAGTAAATCTAAGGGTCAAATAGAGACATTTAAGGTAATAATGACGACATAATGTTGATAAGTAACTCAAACGATAGTTAAAAGTCCAATATTATGTGATAATTTAATTGAAGAAAAATTGTTGAGTCATGCTTATTCAGGTTGGGATTGCTAAGCAAGGTAAATAAGAATTAGTAACTCAATAGAAATATTGGTAAACTTAAAAATTTAATATTAAGAAGTAATCCAAATGAGAGTCGGTTATTAAAAAATAGAACTTTTGTCACGACTTATTTTTTCGGGTGTGAACCACCTAAAATTTGGCTAATGGATTATTAAGCCTAGACTTAATTCGGGCTCTCCCAAGCCCATACCAATTCGCGACTTAAGTTCGGGTTCTTAACATACAATTGATTTTTAATCGGAGTCGCCACTAATCTATTTTTGGTGGGTCGATTAGAAACCCAAGTAAAGTAAAGGGAGTTTCACTTTACTCCTACGAACCAGAGATTATGGGTACGGGGACTTGGTTACACTAGATTTCTCTAATGCTCTTTCGGTACCATTCTTTTATTTTCAAAAAATGTTTTTGCAAGCAGCTTAAATTGATTTTAAATCTATTTTTCTAACATATGATGTGATCATGCGGGTGCGCAATTCACCAATTTAACACCCGGATAAACAATAAATAAATTGCAAAAACTTACCTCAAAGTAACGAAAGCATCCGCAACGCGTTAAGTTAAAAACTGCATCAACAACCCTAGATATGGTTTCTAATTACCACGCAATTCCTTTTTTGTTTTCACTTAATTAATGAAATTTATGCAATATGCAATGCAATATTAACTAAATGACCTAATTCTAATGACATGCAATTTCTAATTAAATAGGCCTAGCAAAAATACTAAATGACATGCATCCCAATGAATCTAGCCCTAATGACGTGCATATAACATTTTTTTTTTTTTTTTCCTAAAAGAATGCATTTTATCATAAATAATTAAACTAATTTAACCTATGACATTTTTTATTTTTCAGGTGAAATGTGAAAATTACCTAATTAGATTAAGATCCTATTTAATTTATATTAGGAATTAGGTTGAGCCAAATCCTAATTTAAACTAAAACATTATCTTAACCTAAATAATCCTAAAATGCAATATATCTAAAAATACCTAAACTTATAACAAATTAAGAAAAAATATTATCTAGAATTGAACTAAGTGCAACTTAGTCCTAATATGCAATGACGTGCGAAATATGCTTTAACACTACATGACATGTATATGATGATTTTTTGTTTTTGTTTAATTTCGAAATTAATAATTGCCAAATAATTAAACATGCAATTCAAATTAAAAATCTAGCAACCTAAATTGATTGATTTGATTTTTTTTTTTAAATTCGAAATAAGATTTCTATTCTAAATATGTAAACCCTAAAACATGCAATATTATAGCTCAAACACATTTTAAGATAAACAAAGCGATCATGACAAGCTAAACCAAGGATATCACACATCATCCATATCAAGGGGTAATATTTCGTTGATAAAATCGATAAATTGATCTTAAGCCTTAAAGATCAAAATATCAATTTTATTCCCGCTAATTAATTATTTCATCTAAAAGGCGCCTTAGATGAAATAAGAAATCTAGCGCGGTTGCGAATCGGGTGATATGTTGGAATATCCAATCATATACTAAAGACTAATTATACTAAAAAAAACAAGATAAAGTAAAATAAATTAAATAAAATAAACTAAAGAAAACTACCTAATGTGTTTTCTTTTTTTTTTTTTCTTTTTTTCCAAGCAAAGATGATGGTTGCTCCGGTGAGGGGATTCGCCGGCGAAGCGGGGCGACGGCGAGCGGCGGCGGGAGAGGCTCCGGTGGCGTCGGGTCGCGGGCTTCAAACGGTGGGGCGCTGCAGGGATGGCAAGAGGCCTCGGGCAGCTGGTGCGGCGGCGTCGGGCTCGCGGTCGCGGCGTCCGGTGAGCGGAGATGGGCGGCGACGGCACCGGGTACTGGGCTGAGGCGAGCGGCGCGGTGGACTTCGGCTTCGGACGGCGTCGGAGCAGCTCGGGTTTTAGGCGTCGGATTGAGATGCGGACAGAGCGGCGAGACCGGTGGCGCGGTGTGGCGGAGGCGAGCGGACTAGCGAGGTGGCGCGGCGGTGGACGTCGGAGGCGCTCGGCAGCGGCGTCGAGGGGTTGCTGTGTCGGCGGCAAGGCGCGGCGACGGTACTTGCGGTGGCGCGGCGACGAGCGGGCTTCGGTGGCGTCGTGGGTGGTGCTGGTGCAGTGTTCACAGACGGAGGAGGCGCGACGCGAGCATGGGCAGGGGCTTCCACGCGAAGAAGATGAACAGTAGCTCCTGCTGCTTTTCTTTTTTCTTTCTGGCTACACGTCACTTCTCTGCACTTTTTTCTCTTTCTTTTGCTGACTTTTCCTTTTCTTTTCTTCTGCAGCTGCTGACTTCTTTCCTTTCCTCTGCAGTTTGTCAGAGGGAAAAGACGAGACTTCTTGGACGGCAAAAGGGAGGGGGCTTTCACTTCTTCTTTTTTTGCACTTTTCTTTCTTCTCTTCTCTCACGATCGTGCTTCTTTCTTCTTTTTTTCTGCAGGTTGTCAGAAGGGAAAAGAAAAGGACTTCTTTGACTGCGGAGAAAGCTTTTTTCTCTCTTTCTCTCTTTTCACTTTCTCCCGCGCTCTCTTCACGAAATCTCTCTCAATTTTTTCGCACCTCTGAAGATTTTTCTGAATTTTCTCCCCGGCTCACGAAAATTATGGCTCCTTTTTATAGTGATTTTCAGATGGCCATTTTATAGCAACTTTCGGCTTTCCATCTTATGTTGCATTAAATCAATCCTCGCAAATCGAAAGCGTGATTTACATCAGTTCAATCTCGCTTTCGATTTCTTCCATTTTGCAAAATTCTTACCTCTTATTCACTTGATTTTTAAATTACTTCTGCATTTAACGAAATCCGAATGCTCATCAAAATTTCAAATTTCCGTGCATAATCAATCAAATAAATTTCCCCCGTTTTTTTCATTTTTTCCTTTTATTTGTTCCAATGCAATTTTTATTTTCCTTATTTTCCTAGATTTGCTAAAAATAGGTGTCAACAACTTTAATCTAGCAATGATTAGTAAATCGCTCTAATTTAAATTGGCAATTTTGCCAAAGAATTAGTAAATTCAAACTATTGAAAAAGAAGAAGATATTTGCAGTTTTAACAAAAGTTGCTAATTTCCATATAAACTGAATAAAAGTTGGTAATCTTATAAAATTGTTAGTAAGTTACTAATAAATTACCTAGAAAAAAAGTCTCTAATCATTCTTTTATCAATAGTTTTTTGACACTCACCAACACCAATTGAAATTGACCAGCACAAGAAAAAAAGTCCGCATCTGTGGGCACAAAACATTAGAATTATGCTATTTTAACGCTCTCTAATTGTACCAAGTACTATGAGCACCTTACGTATTTCAAATCGCTATAAGCTTACATGTTAGGAAGGTAATGTTGATGTTGTGGTGTGTTACTTTTTAGTCTATTTTCGATAGTCAATAGCTTAAAGTCTCAAAAGCCTAATTCGAGCATGATTTTTTTGTTCTATGTTCAACAACTCAAGCCTCAAACTCGTTTGCGTCAGTTTCCCACACAGAGTATCGGTTTCGCAAGAGAACGAACAGATTTCAAAGCCGAACCCGCGAAGAATGAGCAATTTGCAGATTAGTGAAGCAAGTACAGAACCCTTTCCTTCTTCAAACATGTGTTTGCTAGTTCTCAGGTGCAAGAAGATTCAGCTTTTGTGCTTGATCAAGATTCAATAATAATGTTCCCCCTTTGTCCTCAAGCCTAAGACTGGGCCACTGTACATTGATTTACACTACAAAATACTCAGCTCCGTCACGCTCATGTCATCATCAGTGCTTCCTTGTTCATGATCCTGACCGTTCCTTCTCTTGCAGAGACACGCAAAGAGGAAGCAACCTGTGGAAGTGGCGATGGTGACAGCATAGAGTGCCCAGAAGCTGTTAAGACCCAACCTCGGTGTGTCGTTGCTCAAGTTCCTCAAGGTACACTTTGGACTGAACCACTGGTTCTCTAATCTTTTCATCTCACCGCTCTCTGAAAGCTCCAAAATGGCCTGAGAGAAGTTTGCAGCTAATGAAGAGCCTTTTGGGAACACCTGCATAAGGGCAGGAAAGGAGAATTAAGTAACAAGGAAGAGCAATTGCATAACCACAAATAGCTAATTAACCCCAGGGTACAATTTCTTTTTCTTTTTTCTTTTCCCTTTTTGGCTATAGTAACCCCAAGAGAAGTTCGGGGGTCGAATATCAATTCTGGTGTTCTGTTGTATACGTCCTGCTTCTGTAGCAGCAAGTAATTGGGTGCCACTGTATCAGTACCTGGTTCGCAAGCTAATAGACTTAAAGTAAGGGTAATGAGCTTATAAACCGGGGGGTTCATCCTAGAGTTTCGACTCCCTCTATACCATTTTTATGAACTCAACTGGAAACGCATGGATGAAATCACTCCCTAAAAGGAATACTCAAGTGCTAGGTGGGTTTCTGTTTATATATCATTCCACACCCTATGTCACTCTGGTGGGATTTGGTGTGGTATTTTAGTTCTCAAGCCCCTTTTTCCTTTTGATCTGGCCTAAAGAGATACAACACACAAACTCGGGATCTATTAACACCTCGAAAAATCAAGTCTACGCAGAATAACGGGATCGCACTTACAAAGCCAAAACCGCCAAAGCTGTAGTTTTCACGAGTGGCAACATATCCATCGCAATACTCAGTGAAGAAAGCTCGCTCATATGGGTATTCCAGAAAAAGAGCGGCAATGTTGCCTCTTCTGAATTCATCTCCATAGCTGGAAGTGTTGCTTATGCCGACAATGACTTCCTTCGAGAAGTTTAGCGTGTTAGTCAGATAGTCACAAATGAAAGCTTCAGGGTCACAACCCACTCTTGCTTTAGAAATTCTCAGCCACTCCATGGTGGTCACAGTCGGTTTGAGCTGCTGGAGAGTGAGCAATGAGGTGAGGCCTGCCGTGTAACTCTGTGTCAAGATCAATGCTACAAAGAACCAAATCACCAGCACGATCCGAGTAAAGTTCCGGTGCACTCTCTCCCCTGCAAAAGTCAGCAATGCATGTGTTTTTGTCAAAAGTTTGGGCCCAAAGGACTGTCCATGGACTATAATCAACAAAGGGAAGTTACTTACTATGAGCAAAGAAGAGAGAGGAGAAAGTGAACCAAGCAGCAGTCGAGAGTTGATTTGGCAAAGGGCCTTTAAATTCCGGATTGATTGGACGCTCCAAGAACCAAACTACCAACATTGTGTACACGAGAATGCCTCCAGAGGCAATCCACATTGTTGGAGTGAAAGGCTCCATAAAGATCAATGCCCTGTCCGGGTCCGGTTTTGCTGGGACTATCATTGAAAGGTCTGATGCTATAAACGGCTGTGTGAACTCGACATACTGGGAGCGATTGGCCAGAATAGTTATGTCACCAACTGCAGCGTCGTAGGTCTTCCATTAATGCCATACCATGGAACAACATCAAAGTGACTACTTTAGAAATTGATACCAAAAAGTGCACCGTCAAAGCAGAAAATTAGTATTAACAGGCTGTGAGGCTTTGACAGTCTATTGATGCAAAATAATACAATCTTGTGAGTAAAAATCGATATTTGTGTGAAATGAACTTGTTGCTCGAGTTAATTTATTCAGGCTCTGATGGTTTTTGTATCAATGTAAGTAACAGTTGATATTCTATAATGTGCCATGCAATAACCAGACAAGAACAGAGATAATGGGGTACCATACCTTATCACGAACTTTGTTAATCAAGTCCTGATATGTTCCATCATGATGAGAAAACTCATAGTTCAAACGATCAGGAAAGCGAGAAACAACCTTCTCGAAAACATCTATGCAAAAGCCAATGTAGTTTGCTTTCCCGGTTGTGTCGTCCATATCCTCCTTCACAAACTTATCAAAGGGACTTTTACTGGGAACTCCGACCACCAATCGCTTGTTCTCACCAGAAGTCTGTCCTTCTTCGGTCTTCAATTTGTCTGCAATTGCGTACCCATTTCTTCTTGAACTTTGCTTTGCTATGAAACTCCTTGAGAAACCGAAATTGGGAGACCAAAGCTTAAGCTCTCTATATTCATTTCCATTAACACTTACAAGTTGGAATGCGGGTTGATGTGCCAACTGACCTTTCTCAAATCGTATCAGCCCACTTAAACCTGTGAGTCTAGTTCGCGATATTCTATTAAGGAAAAACTCAGGTATAATATCATGGCTTGGCACTGCATCTATCGCATTTTTAATGGCCAGAATGCAATCGTATGCTCGTACAGCATCGATATCTGGCTCAAAATTGAAGTTTTCTCCATACTTGTGATGGAACATATTCAAGAATTTGGATCTGAATTCTCTATATGCCTGGTTATTGGGACGGTAGGTAATTACTCCTATGGCGCCTTCAACAGTGGAGGAGATTGCTGATTGTTCTGCTGAAATTAAGAGGTTGGCAAATGGTTTTTCAGCAAATATCCAAATTGAATCTCCATAGAAGAGTCCCATCTTCTTTGCTGCTTTGAGAAATGAGTGCTTCTGGGCGACGACAATCCTAGAACAATAAAGATGGGGGATGCCTTTCCCTTCAGCTTCATTAATTTCTCTTCCAAAGACACTTCTCCATTTGGAGATGATAATGCTTCAAGAATCAGCTCGTCCTCTATTGCTGAGCCGATTTTTCCAAGCTCCTCTGACAGAGAATTTAACAGCTTGGAGTACATAGTATCGTATGCCCCAGCCTCATATATTATCGATACCCTTTGCCTATTATAAGAACTCACTACATCTACAATGCATTTAATTTGGTTGGATTCATCGGTACTCATTCGAAACAGTGAAGGCCATAGAGTTTGCACCATTAATGTTGGTGTTACCTGGTCTCTTGCGAAGGATATGACTGGTACCTGAGATTGATTAGCTATTTCAGCTACTAAAGTTGCTCCCTCCCATGTCTCAGGCCAATAATAACTTGCACATTCTTCCTCTTGATGAGCTTTTGAGCTGTTAAAACAGAAAAAAAAGGGAAATCGATATACTAAACTTCAGGATTCAAGACAATATTTTTTACCAATATCTTCTGTAAATATCACTTATTCATCCCTATTAATTGGGTTCTTGGAAGACATTATTGCAGCTACATGCTCATTACGTGAGATTCATGTTAACAAGGAAGAACATCAATTTACCGTTGTTATAACTTTTTTAGTGAATGATTAAACATAATCATTGGGTGTCTTAAATACGCAACTTCATTCTGTAAGGGTGTCGATGTGTTGCTATATTACTAAATGAACCTTCTTCAGTAAACATTCAGCACATGCAGTCGAGAAAAAAATGACAACAGGTACATAATCTCAAAGCAGACTTGGGGTGGTTTTTTTTAGTACTGCAAGTGGCAACTGACATGTTTCTAACAAACAAAGCAGAAATTATTGTGGGCTGCAGTTACCGAACTGAGGAAGGGCAATGAATAACTAACCAGCCGAAATTGCTCGAAGGGGCTTCGCGTGGGAGTTTACGTAATATGGCTTTATGTAATGACTTCCGGATGATGAGATGCTGTTCACATCTTGGCTCGCTATCTCAACTGCCATACGCATTTGGTCGCTGAGACGTGAGTCCAAATCAAGAATCACGCCCACTTTGAACACGTTCCTCTCATCTACGGCTTTGGTGGCTGCACCAGAGTAGCTCGGGACGAGGAGCGGCGAGAGCAAGAGAAACAGCCTCAAATTCGACAAAATATGTCTCGTACTTCTGTTACACAAGCTTTGAAGAAAACCCATCACGAAAACCTGAATAACTCCTTACAAAATAAAACAAGTGTTGAACTGTGTTGCTTTGCAAATAACTGAATTTCACAATTCCTACATACTTATAGTGAAGGGAGAGAGGGGCATACGAAACTGCAAAGGAGGTGAGTTTCCAGGAAGATAGGGATAGGAAAATGATTGCATGCAAATTTTTGGGCAGTATGTGGTGCAGGTACCAATGTCAGAGTTGAATTGGTCTTTCCAGGCCTAAAGTCTTCTTTTAAATTTTTCCCGGAAAGTCTTTCTTCGACTAAAGCGAAGAGTCCATGGTCAGTATTCATGGGGGGAGCCAAGACTCTTCGTGGGAAATTTCTCTGAAATCTCTCCGTTCTGAGTCGATCTAACGACCATCCAGTATCTTTGGGATTTTCTATCTTTTGATATCAAACATCTTTATTTCAGTTATGGCACTTAATGAATGAAGTATCTTTTCCGACCCAAAAAAGTTATGTTCTCGTGGACTTTGAGAATATAGACCAAGTCAATTGCCTATTTTGATGGCTTTAGGATTCCAATGTACCCAATTTTTTAAAGGATAGAGAGTCTTCTCGCCCTTGAGCCTTCATTCGCGTTCAAAATGCTGTGACTGGGTCCAACTTTTCGGCGATGTGGTATATTCCTTCCATACTAGAAGATAACTGCGCTTGTCACTGTCTTCTAGATTCATCGTTCCTGTCAATTCAAATTGGTAGAATCTTGAGGCGGGCACGTAGGGGTGTCCCTCAAGCACCCAATTTAATGATACCCTCTCTTCTCCCTCTCTCCTTGATCCAACTAGGCGGTCCTAACCTGGCCTCAATATGCACAGAGAGCTCCAGCCAGGCAGCCACCATTGCCACGCTCGTGCCGCCACTGTTGTTTAAAAATAAGTCTGCGAAATGGGTAGAACAATGAAATCGGATCGAGTAAAAACAACTCGGACTTTGAGGCGTGATATCACTTTCTTTAAGGATTTATTTGCCCCACTACGTTGCTAATGGTCACCGGCAAATTTCCTCCAGGATACAACAAAGTCTCAAGTGAGAATCTTAGATAGCAATTCTAAATATTTCTCCGGGTCTCTAAGAAACAATCGAAAATTGGCTGCAGTTTTCAGAAAGAAGACTCGAAAATGACCACTTATTTCTTTCCGAAAATGACAAGTATTTATATGAAAAGGTCTTGCAACTCTTCGTGAAAATTGCGAACAAACATGTCTTTAGAAAATTGTTCGGATAAACCAACGCGACTCTTCGGAAGAAGTCGAAAAAACGAACAATTGCAATCCTTCGGATAAATTAAAAAACCGAATAAGTAATTTTCCAAAGGTTGTCTTGAAAAGGCACAAATAAAATTCGGAATATAAATATATATATTTAAATAGAATTTCAATTTTCATTTATATTTCATTTCCGAAATTCTCAAATTAAAAGGCAACCTTTGAACTAAAATATAAAATAAAATAAAATAAAATAAATAAAAAGCAAGGGATTAATGCTAATTAAACCGCGGGCGCGCAAAGTGCTAAGTGCGCCAAATAATCGCGCCAAAATCGCGCAATTATCCGCGCACCCGCACGCGGGTATGGTGGGTCTAGCCCCACCTAATCACTCCTTTAACTACAAAAGGAAATTCCTCATTAATAAACTAATCCTCCTGCTCCCACCTTTTCTATGTGGGACAAAGTAAAAAGCACTTATTTTGTTTTAACAAACAAAATTCCAACAGCCACCTCCGATCATCGCATCACCACTCCTCCATCCACAGGGCAGGGCACCGTTTATCAGCCAAATTGAGACAGAAGTGAAGGGGAAATTGGCAGATGGAATGAATGGTGGGAGATTCTCTGTACTCACTGGCACTCCTTCGGAAGTGTAGACACGGAATGCGTGTAGGAGAGAGTGGCAAGGTCAACAATAGATTAATGGAGTGACAAATCCAAAAATTACTTCATTGGCCATCGCTCAATCATCGTTGCCTCCAACCACTGCCGATTGTCATAAGATGACTAAGGGTGAAAAGGAGTCTAAGAATGATTGTCTTCGCTTCCAACCACAGTCAACACAAACATACCAATTTAATTAAATATATTTCACAATACAAAACATTCAAGATAAAAAAAACAGTTACTTGTGTTTACATGTCGTAAGTATTTCTAAATGTATATAAACATATCGTTTTAACACGAGGAATAATTTAAATTGCTTACCAAATAAATTCAAGCACATTGTAAATAGGTAAAAGGGTCAAATAAAACATGGCATATTTATGGCAAAAGTACGCCCTAAGTGTTAAAACTTGACACAATTGAACACTTAAGTATCAAAAGTTTGGAAAGTGATACTCAAGTGTCATTTTAAAAAAAAAAATGGGACACTTGAGTATTACTTTCGACGAACTCCATTGAAAATCTTACATGACAATCTTTTATTAATTTTGCTTGTCTATGTGGCTCACCGGAGAGCTAACTCAACAAAGAAATGTAAAAAATGACATCGTTTTGGCACGAATTTGAATTTTAATATAAAATTAAATTAAATTAAAAAAATATTTAAAAAATGAGGAAGACAGTTGTAGATGCCTAAAGGCTATGCCCTCGCCATTGCTGCCGCCTCCCGCCATCGCTAGGAAGTGCTAGCGACCCCCGATTGACCAAAGGTGAGGGCTCACGAACCCTCGCCTAGATTCAACGAGGGTCGGCGGCCCTCGCCCGGCTGAGCCAAGGGTCGCCACCCTCGCAACCCCAGCTGGCCCTACCCCCACCGTTGCCAAGAAGGACCTACAATGGTGGGGAGGTAGCGACAAAGGCTCAGCTCGGCCGTTTGCAATCTCCATCTCCCTCTCTCTCTCTCTCTCTCTCTCTCTTGTTTTTTGTTATTTTTTATTTTTTAAAATAAATTTAGTTTTTATTTAATTTAATTAATTTTTATATTAATTATTTACCCACGTTAGTAGTAAAATGACGTCATTTTTGCACTTGTTTAGCCACGTCAGCATATAAAACAACGTCGTTTTGCACTTGCCTCCAAAAATCGCCACGTAAGCATTTTATCCGAATTTTCTCATCGTTGGCACTTATTACTTTCATAACTTTTGGCACTTGAGTATTCTTTTGTGTCAAGTTTGGCACTCTAAGTGTCCAGCACTCCATATTTATTATTGGGATAAGTGCACTTAAAGTAATACAAATTATCATGAAAGTGTAATTGAATCCTAAAACTTTCAAAAAATGCAATCGAGTCTTAAAACTTGTCACGAGAATGCAATCAATTTCCTAAAACTTTCAAAAAAGTGCAATCAAGTCATAAAACCTATCATGAATGTGCAAGTAAGTCCTAAAATTTTCAAAAGATATAATAAAAAAAGGTTTGATTATATTAATTTGACAAATTTTAGAATTTTATTGCATTTTCTAAAAGTTTTAGAACTCAATTACACTTCGTGATAAGTTTTAAGACTCGATTATACTTTGTAACGAGTTCATGACTTTTGATACCGTTATGCCTTTATTATTGGTCACATTGAAATTTATATGAACACATTAACAGATCTAGTGTATATGTCTTGTCAAGGTGTTGTGTTGAATATTACTAGTTTTAGATAAGGGTTGGCGAGGTTTATCTTGAAGGGTTGGTGGGATTTATCTTGAAAATATTTGATGACCCTCATCATGCTTAAGTGAACTTGTAAGAGAAAAGGAACCAAAATATAATTTTTTTAAGAACGAAGCTGAACAAACAAGAAAAAAGAAGATAAGTCAATAACGCCAAAGGCTACGTAAGCAAATTCTATTATATTTTTAATGGGAGGATCACATTGAAAAAAATTAGTATATTTAAGACAAATTTATCCAAACTAATTTTTTATCATCAATAACCGCAAATTGGTATATTTGTGATAAATTAACTCTCCATTAGTTTATATTAAATTGGATTAATACCACAAAAAAAAAAAAAATACATGTAGTACACTTGTGATAACAGAAGGTAAAATCCCAAATTGGTAGTTGTCAACTGTCACATGTTATCCAACTTAGCAATTTGACGATAAAATTTAACAAAAATTAATGAAGGTAAATCTGTCGCAAATATACCAATTTAGTGTTTCTAGTTTGGAGTAAAATTATCACATGCCTACTAGTTTAAAGTTTTTCGTGATATTAACCCTAAAGACTATTGGTGTCTCAAGCCCTTATTTATATTCCCAAATTGTTCCCAAATTGTCAAGTCATATTTTTTTTAAGTACATTCAAAATGAAAATGGTCTCGTTAACAGGTCTGCTCGGGGCACTAGTTGACCATATTCAATAAAGAAATATGTTTATTTTCAATTCACTGCTATTTATAATATGAGAAAATTAATGCGTTAAAATTGACAAATTTTCTTTACTCGGGGGTTTAACTAGTGCTCCTCTTAACAAAATTCGAAATGCTTCTAAAGAAAACGAAAACAAAGGTCTCCTTTTGAGAACATATTTCAAAGAGAAATACTCTTTTTTTGGTGGAGTCAAAAGTTGAGTCAATCTACCGACTTTGATATTCAAAAGATTCGAATTGATACGACTGACCGATTAATTTAAAAATATTGTATCAAGTTGCTATTTTCTAGTGTATTAGGAATAGCATCTCTGAAATCTTGCAACCGAATCTTTTTAACGTGAACGAAGCTCTAGGATGGGGAGACCCTGTGTACTTTAAAAATTTGAGGGCAAATTAGTGTCATAAAATCAAACAACCACTTGGTCTATTTTTAAAGTCCACTAGAATTTTATAAGCTTCATATAATCAAACTATCAAGTGGGAGGAACACATGAGTTAAAATGTATTTGGACCATCGACATTGTGAGGGTTAAATAAAATGCAATAGATATCTTATGATTTAAATGTATGTTGACACAGGTGGCACACTCACATCCCCTCAGCAGGGACGGATTTAGAAATCGGATCTTGAGGGAGCCATGTTACAATATCGATCAATTGTTCAATATACGCAAACCGGAAAATCAAAATTTGTTCAGTTATAAAATTACCAGTACAATAATTCTTCCTCATACATCACATGAGTTTAAAATTTATTTCACCAAGTTTAATATGAGATTAGCTGGTTTTTTTTTTTTAATTGGCTTGGACTTTGCTCTTAAATTTTTTTTTTCCACCGGTCATTTATTTGGAAAAATAGTGAAGTACAAAGCTTGCAATGCCACAAAAGAAGAAAATTGTTACAGGATCAATAAAAAATTATATTAGTGCGTATTGACAATAAAGCGAGTGGTGAAATTCAAATTTGAACCGACAAATAGATTTTTGAAATTTTCTACTTTCCTTTCATTAAGACACAAAGAGAGTATAGCTTACAGATGCATTAAAATGATATCAAGTATAAATAATCAGAGAATTAAGTGACTTCCACCCTTGATAAATTAATTAATGGTACATAAATGGAATTATTATTAAAATCATCAAATGTCATAACCTACAAAATATAACAACATGCTAACCAATTTAGATCATAAATTGCTGCTGTAAATGGAAAAGAAAGCAAAAGACACAGGCGCTTTTTTTTTTTTTTTTTTTAGGGGGAGGGGGAGGAGAGAGAGTACTCAGTATGAAAGAAGGGTGCATCTGTACCAAGAATGAGTGAGAGGGGCCAAAAGATTCATGGAAATTACTTAGGATAGATGAAAGTGTGTACCTGTACCGCGATTGATTGAGGGGCTGCCAAATGATTCATTTCTCAAGCACTTGTGATTATTAAGGTTCTTATGATATTGGAAAATACTAAAATCGGTAGGGCGAGGGGCCCTTTGGTCCCATCCCCCTTTCGTGCTGAGAAATTATTGCATAAATTTAGTATATGTACTGAATTGAAGCATGAACCATTAAGTATTAGTAAGTCTCTTGTGACTATGATGATGGTTTCAAATATATTTCATTAAATACGATGGTCCAAATTCAGTTTAGTATTGATGATATCAGAGTTTGCATATGCCTTATCATGCAATATCGTCTGTTTTAGCCCATGGATCTTACGATTTTGTCCTTATAAGAAGGACTCTAAAGAGGGAGACTGTGACCCCTTACTCTCAATCAACATGGAACTTATCATTTCTTTTTACAATCTCATAATCAAAAGGATAATTGTCACTTTCAAGCAAGGACTCACCCCTGTTGCGGAAAAATGCCAAAAGATGTACCGATCAAAACACAAGTAGTAAATGATGAAAGCAAAATTGAAATCATATGAGATGCAAGATTTACGTGGAGGAAAACCCACAATGGGAAAAACCATGGTGAGATAGAGGGGTTTCAATATCTTCAAAGACTAGTATGAGAAAACAAGCCAAAGAATCTAAAAATCACTTGGTGAAACACAAGATCCAAATATCTAACAATTAAATAGGAAAAAACAAAACAAGAAATAATATGGAGACTAAAGTTGGAGACGTGTTACTAAACACATTCCTTATATAGTCTTGCTTCAAAAAACCTTAAAACAAATGTATATGATCTAAAATACCCTTATTTCTTAATTCGAAAGTCAGAACTCAACAATCCCTCACCTCATCTCATGGGAGCCTTTTTGATAAGGACAAATTTAAGAGGCTTACAGATTAAAATGCACAATACCTCATTAAGGAATACACATAGTTATCGAAATCATCAAGCATGTAATGACTCCTCTACCCTCCCTTGCCCTTGGAGTACTGTCATTTCGTCTTCATCTCAGTCCCAAAAAGACCAAATCGACTTAATTTTTTGTCACGCTGACATTGCCTGCAGCCATTTTCGCATCCTATTTCTTGGAAAATCACTTCATCTCACCAACTTATTAAACTCTCTCTCTCTCTCTCTCTCTCTCTGAACTGGCCCCTTTGTATGGCAAACACAAAACAGTATGGGATCTCTTCAAAGATCGTTTAGCAGAAGAAGTGCAAGACACGTTTCGGCTATCTCGAAGCTCTTCCTCTTACTTGTCGCTCTTCATCCCTAGAGTCTCTGGTGTAGTGACCGAACGCATAGATCACATAATAAGCACATTTTGATCAGCTATTAGTTTCTAACTTCCACAGCAAAGTTTTTACAATTTTATATTGCATTTGGCATTGGTAAATTCCCCAGATTGTCGGTAACTCACTAAGACAAAAGTGGACGTCTATTTGGTCATTTCGATCATTTCGTTATTTCAATTGCATGTTACTAACATCTATTTTATTTCCAATGACAAGTTTATTTATTTATTGGTAACTTACTAGCTCGTAAATGGGCTTATGTTGGTATGCTATTAATTTCACATCTATGATTTTTTTTAAGTTATAAATTACAATTAAGTAATTAACTTACATTCCACTTTAAGTTGGTAATTCTTATTCCATCAACTTACTACCTTATAAGTGTAGCTATTTATTTCAAAGTCAGTACGATTGTGGCAGTCGACAATTCGACAGCAATAATTCTGACATATCTCTCTTGTTGCGCTTACACCGTCTACCATGGGATGATCATAGTCGCGTGCACTCATGCATGCGCTTTCTCTCTCTAGTTCTGTTGCGCCAGACCTTCAAGCACTTAACTCATAGTAGTTTGATTTCAATATATTATTATCAATTCCCTTCCAGATAAAGTTTCATGATTGTTATTTTGAGATTGATATAACCAAAAGTTCTGGTTCAGATTCTTTATCTTGCACGTTTTCTATTCTACAATTATTAGAACAGCTGTAGGATTTGCTAAGTTATTTTTAATTTTTTTTTTTATCTAATACGGGTTTATCCCGTTCTGTTCAGGATATCTTCTTAGGCATTTTATTTGGATATATTTGAGTCTAGTCTGGATGATGTTACCAAAGAAAATGAAGCTAGAGATCTTTTCTTTTTGGCGTACGACTTGATCGCGCGGTAATTTTATGCCGTGAGTTTATGTCCAAGTGAATTGTTTATTTACAAATACTTTGGATTTGAGGTTAAATTTAGGTGTGAGAAACATCCAAGCGTGTGAGTGATTGTAAACTCGATTCTCCGATTATAGTGGATTATTTGCTATTGGCTCTCCCCGTGAATGTAGGTATCGATACTCGAACCGAACCACGTAAATTTCTGGTGTCATTATTATTTATCGTTTATTTCTCGCGTGATTTCGCGTTGACGTAAATTGCAAGATCTGATTGTGATTTGGAGTTTTTGCTTGTTTGATTATTATCTGGAAATTCTATTACTGCAATTATGTCTGAGAGGAAATATGAAATTCAAAAGTTTAACGGGAGCAACAACTTTGTGTTATGGAACATCAAGATGCGGGCATTATTGACAACACAAGGTTTGGCCAAGGCATTGGATGGTGAAGATGAATTGCCAATTATAATGAAAGCCTCTAAGAGGGTAGAGCTAATGGAAAGAGCAAAGAGCACAATCTTGTTAAATTTGTTGAATGAAGTCTTAATAGAGGTTGCTGAGGAGAAGGATGCCACAGCATTATGGGAAAAAATTCAAGCACTCTATGTGAAGAAAGGTTTAAATAATTGTTTATACATGTTGAAGAAGGTGTTTCAATTTAAACATACTGAAGGCACGTCTATCAGAACCCACCTATATGAATTTAATAAACTTATGATGGATCTGCAGAATGTCGGTAAGAAACTTGATGATGAAGAACATGGCATGATGTTATTAGCCTCTTTACTAAAGTCATGGGAGCACTTTACTGATTCATTGTTGCAGGGGCATATTACAATTACCTCAGAAGAGGTAAAGTCCGCCTTATTCTCTAAGGAGTGGCAAATAAAGTTGTGAGATGACAGTCTGGCACAAGGAGTAGCGCAAGCACTGACGATTCGGGGTAGAGAATAACATCAAGGGCCTAGTAGTAGTAGAGGTAAAAGCAGATTGAAATCACGTCATAAAAAGTCCAAAGGACGTGTGAAGTGCTTTGAGTGTCATGAAGAGGGGCACATCAGGAGAGATTGTCTAAAGCAGACGAATAAAGTTGATAGGCAGAACGCTATAAGTAATGTGGCAAACATTGCCAAAGGGAGCAATAATAATGCAGAAGCCGTTTTATGTGTGATTGTTACATCGTCAGGAGATGAATGGGTGCTGAATTTGGGGTGTTCTTATCATATGACGCCTCATAAGAACTAGTTTACTACTTACCAGACTACAGATGATGGCAGAGTTCTTTTGGGAAATAATGCAGTTTGTAAAGTTGTGGAGATAGGAACAATTTAGATTCGAATGCACGATGGGGGTGGTGTGCACATTAACAAATGTGAGGCATGTACTAAAGCTCAAGAATATCCTTATTTCTCTGGGGACACATGATGATATCAGGTGCATGTACACTGCTGAAGGTGGAGTATTGAAGATCTCTTGAGGTGCCATGATAGTGATGAAGGGGAAGAAAGTGAATACTCTCTATCATTTTCTGGGAGAGATTGTGACCGGAACCGCTGCAGTTTCATTAGGTGAGTCAGACTCTAACTTGACTCAATTATGGCATATGCGTTTAGGGCACATAAATGAGGCAGGTATGACGATACTGAGTGAAAAGGGGTTGTTGAAGGGTCAAAAGACAGGGAAGCTGAACTTATGTGAGCACTGTATTTTTGGGAAGCAGCACTGAGTTAAGTTTATTACAACTATTCATTCGATTAAACGACCAGTTGAATATATTCATTCAGACATCTGGGGCCTGTTTTCGGTTCCTTCGAAAAGAGGTGCTCGATATATGTTGACATTTATCGACGATATTCGAGGAAGGTATGGGTTTACTTTCTGAAGCACAAGTATAAAGTGTTTGATCGGTTCAAGAAATTTAAGGCATTGATTGAGAAGCAGTCAGATAAACAGATCAAGTGCCTGTGAACTAATAATGGCATGGAGTTTTGTGGTAAATATTTTACTGAGTTCTGCGAGAAAGAAGGTATTGTAAGACACTGCACAGTACCTATGACACCACAACAGAATGACGTGGCAGAACGGAAGAACAGGACTTTGCTTGAGTGAGCTCGATGCGTGCTTTCGCATGCAAGACTTGACAAGGAATTTTGGGCCGAAGTAGTGAACATGGCATGTTACCTAGTTAATCAATCTCCATCATTTGATATCGAGTGGAAGATTCTTGAGAAAGTATGGTCAATGAAATCTATTGATTACTTCGAATTACGTATATTCGGATGTCCTGCGTATACTCATGTGAGTGATGATAAGCTTGAGCCGAGGGCAAAGAAGTGCATATTTCTCGGTTATGCACATGGGGTGAAAGGTTATCGGCTGTGATGCACCGATCCCAAATCACCCGATTTTCTAATCAGTAGAGACGTGATCTTCGACGAGACTGCAATACTTCAACAAATGAGTTTTGAGACACAATTAGTAGAGAAGACAGATCACGGTGTCATTAGTGAGGTAAAGTTTTAGGTGGAGACTCCGGAGACCTCGAAGGTAACTAAAGTTGAGGCTGTAGATGGAGCCACAGTTCTCGAAGTTGGTGATAGTGAACAACTAGTAAAGCTGCAGCACACTATAGCCACGGATAGAAATAGAAGGCACATTAAATCACCAGTACGTTATGATTATACAGATATTGCTTATGCATTGACTGTAGATGATGAGGTGGAGATAGATGAGCATTCGTCTTATTCTGAGGCGATGGCTAGTTTGGAGTTGTCATAGTGGCTATGGGCTATGAGTGAAGAGATGGAATCACTCCATTGAAATTAAACATGAGAGTTGGTCAAAGTACCAAAGAGCCAAAAGATTGTCGGAAGTAAATGGGTCTTTAAACGGAAAGAGGGCATTCCCGGTATTGAGGTAGCGAGGTATAAAGCAAGACTTGTGGCGAAAGGATATACATAGTATAATGGCATTGACTATAATGAGGTCTTCTTTCCTATAGTAAAACATACTTCTATTCGTGTTTTACTTGCCTTAGGTATTTCGCAGGATCTCGAGTTAGAGCAGCTAGATGTGAAAACTGCGTTTCTTTACGGTGAGTTGGAGGAGCAGATTTACATGAGGCAACCAGAGGGATTTGCTATTCCAGGTAAGGAAAATCATGTTTGCTTGTTAAAGAAATCTTTGTATAGGCTTAAACAGTCACCTAGGCAGTGGTATAAACATTTTGATGCTTTCATGACTAATCAAGACTATTCGAAAAGCTAGATGGATAATTGCGTTTACTTTAGGAGATTAGAGAATGATTCTTTGATTTATCTACTCTTATATGTTGATGATATGCTGATAGCAGTTAATAATATGTTTGATATTGATGTGCTGATGAAGCAATTAAATGTTGAATTTGAGATGAAAGATTTAGGTGTTGCAAAGAAAATATTGAGTATGGGGATTTTGCGTGATAGGATTACGGGAGTTCTACGTCCATTTAAAATATATATATATAGAGAAGATTGTGGAATATTTTTTTGACATCCTGAATTTTCAGATTTTGTTTTTGATTAAATCGGGCCTTTCATCGACACGCCGATAATTCTATTCCCTGAGTTGGCCACTCACAAGATAACTAGACTATCTGGGGAAGCAATTAAGGAATTTAAATGCAATGAACTTGAGAATTCGACCAGGCATCGACTGCTCAACCGTATTGATCTACAAGGGTTATTACGGCACTGTCAAAATCGATTAGAGACCAGAGATAGGTCGATTTGATTGAGATATGTGATGAAAGTGTGGGTGATTCCACCTGATTGCAAAATACTCGTCGATCGGTATTAGACCGATTTTTCTATCGTTTTGGTACCTGGTGCCCGTAAATGAAACGTTGAGATTTTCATGACAATCGAGAGTCGCCAATGTGTCGAAAGTGTACATTGTGATTCGAGATAAATCGATCACGGGTCAATTGCACCAAAAATTCCTAAAAGCTACATAGTAGACTAGGTCACGCTAAAAGCACGCCGAATTGAAAGTAATTGTGAATTTGAATCCAATTTTAGAAATTGAAATTTCCGCGGTGTCATGAGCTATTTTAGGAACGTCGATTCATTCTTCGAAAAATTTTCAGAGATTCCGAGGTTTTTACGAAAATTGATTCGGACGTTGCGGAAAATGAACGGAAATTCGGATGGGTTAAGTCGATGGAAATTTGGACTTCCCGGACGAGCTACTTGACGATAGGAAAGTGTGGAAATTTTGTGGGCTTTTCTTCAGCAATATTTGGACTTCAAATTGGGAGAATTTGAGGATGAAAATTGAAGTCTAAATGGAGTGAATTTCGGATCTAGGCTTGAAGGCTGCATTTTGGACAATTGAATTGGATTATTTTGGTGAAATTGGTTGGAAAGTAATAGGGGAGACAAGGCCATCAATGGAGGGGATAAAATTTCTGACTTTGGGGCCCCTCCCGTCGCTATCCTCTCCCCCCTCCTTGGCGAGCCTTGCCCCGCATCCCCATCTCACCGCCTTAATCTCTCTCTCTTTCCTCAAAGACGCGATCAGCTCCTTCAGCTTTGCTTCACTTTCATTTTTCCTTCACTTATCTTTTCCTTTCGTTTGTGCTGCCCATCAATTCCTTTCGGTTGTGCTCCATCATCCTCATCATCCGTATCATCCCCATATTCACCATATCCCTCAATCTCTCGGCCAATTTCCCTCTGCACTCCATTACGAACTATCATCACCATCTGTCATCATCCCATCTTCCACCATCACCCCATGTCCGTAGCTCATGTCTCAAGTCAACCATTGAAGCTTTAGTTGACTGAAGAAGCCCCACAACTCACCGAAGTCTAGCCACGAAATCAAGTTGCCTCTCCACGCATCCAAGTCCCCCAGCTGAGTTCTCTTCGTTGACCACTATCTCCACTTGTTCAGCACCAAAACGTGACCGCAGCAGCTCCTTCCCCACATCCGCGACACCATCCACGAAGCAGCTCCATCTTTGCGCGTGTCTTCAGTTCATCTCGTGGCTGTGTGAAGACGACCGAAGCAGCCCACTTGCTTCTTTGTGGCCCAGTCCATCACCCAACGTCTTCAGCCCAGATGGTCCTCTTCTTCCGCCCGCATCAGCCCAACAATTCTAGTCCATCTTCTGCCATAAGCCCAGCTTGAAGTCTTCAAGTCTAGCAAGTGTCTTCAGCCTAGCGAAGAAGTTAGGCCAGCCTTGTGAATGTAATCTTAAGCCCTTGAAGCCTAACCACAGCAGGCCCAGTTCGGTAGCCCAGTACCGCAACCAGCCCACCTTCAATTAGATTTGAAGCCCAACCCAAATTAAAAGCAAATCTCAGATTTGGGCTGAGATTTGTTAGGCCGATTTTAGGCCTATCCAAGCCCGTGGGTGTCGTCATGAGCCCAAGTTCAGCCGCCGTTGCGCCATCGTCGTGGTGAACCGGTTTTCATAATTAACCGGTGAGTTTATTTACTAAACTCTTCTTAGTAGGCTAATGATGTCTAAGGGGTGTTTAGATTTATTTAATTAGGAATTAGGCGGTTAGTTAGATTAATTTAGTGATTTAATTATACAATTACGCATGTTAGGTGGTTAGATTAGATTAAGTGAGGCATAGATAAATTGTGTTATTTATCTAGAAGGGTTTGGGAATTTTTCGGGTCCGTATTGGTATTTAATTTAGTGATTTTGGCCTAGGTTGGCATTTTAGTATTTAAATTGATTTATTTAATTAATTTTAGAAATTATTTAATTATTAATCATTTTCCGGAAATTAGTTAGGGATAGTCGGTAACCGGAATTTCGTGCCGATTGCAATGGTATGGTTAATTTCTGCAATTGAATGTTAGTTTGTGCAAATTGAGTGCTGATTGGAATTTTGAATATTTAATTCCAAAAATTGTGAATTTCATTATTTATTCAGAAAATCCCGAGTGTTGGGTTTTGACACCGAAAATGGATTTTAAGTACTATATCAAATAGTGGGGTTTGAAAAAGATAGGTATCAGTCTTCTGGTTCGAATTGACTGTGTATCCACGAACGACTATTTTCACCGAATGTTTTTAATACGAAGGAAATAGACCGGGATCACTATTTTAATGGAGGTATTTGAGTACAATGCACAATGTCCTGGGCCGAGATTGAGTGGTCGTGTGTTGATTAAGAGAACCCGTCTTGAGCAATTATGTCGAACGTTACTAAATCCCTTTTCGGGTTACCCATGCATTAGGGTAGTGGGTCACATTAGATTCTGGACCTACGCCCCTTCGGGGAAGCCGTCTAATTGAGAGACGTTGCCGTGCTCAAAGGGGGTGAGACGACGCCTGTCAATGCCAAAAGACCGCCAATAGAGTTGGCCGTAACCTTGAGGGGTGTAATTAACAATTGAAATGCATGATTGTTGAGTTTGATGCACCTAATTGATGAAGCGTTCCAGTTATTATGTGCATTGATTATATGCATTACGATATGAATTGTACTGATGTGCAGAAAGGAAACTGAGGCGATGTAAATCTTCTGTGCCAATTATGTGGTTGTGTGGTTATAGCGCCCTGAAGCGTATTTCCCTGCTAATATGGGTTTAGTAGATGGACTTGTTGAGACATTGTCTCACTGGTTATTGAATAACCATTTTCAAGTCCTTAGAAGGTGGTCGTGGAAGACCAAGGTCTCGAAGTCTGAGGAGGAGAAGTATGGAGGATCAATGGATATGTCTTATAAGTATGTCGTAGGACAGCCTCTTGTGAGAGTCAACCTTTTTTTTAGGCTTTCAACTGAACTTGTTTTGTGCCTGAATCTTGTTGTTTATAAAAGTGTGCTTTTATGAATTTATATCCTGCTTTTTTATCCTGAGATGATTATTGTCAAGGGATTTATTTTCACTTCCGCATGTGCTTAAAAATCAATGGATCGGCAACTCATCATGGGAAGTCGCAAAATATTATCGACCAAGAAGGGATGGGCACGCGCTCGGGGTTCAGGGCGTGACATCACCATTTAATGGTATCAAAGCGGGTTAGTGTTGGAGTGATAAGGTGCGATGGGTTCTTGGGATAGTTAATTGGAATGGCCTCTATTTTCATGCGGATGCATGTGAGTGATAATTGTTTGGTAAATTATTTATGGTGATCACTCAGTTTCTAATTCTGTATGGAATTGGGAATCGGTTTTGTAGAGAGTCTACAGCATGAGTGATCAGGAGTCAAGAATTCCTAGGTAGAGGACCTTATCCTTAGTGACTTGGGCTAGAACGCCGACAAGGATCGGTGCCCGAGGTAGTTGTGGTAGAGTGCCGGCTCTGGTCAGCACGAGTGTAAGAATATCGCTGTAGGTCGGTACTGAGAGTGTATTAGCATCGAGCGACTCTAGGTTCGATGGGATTAGTGTTCCTTGGAATTTGTCGAGCCAGCAAGCTCAGGATAGAGCCGCCTCTATTGCCGCTGTCACTATTGCCGTCAGAGCAGCAACCACCGTTACTGCCATACCTTCTGAGGTCCAGTTTGGAGATGTAATCTGGGAGTGAGCCATTGCATCCAAGTCGGGGTACAAATCCAGTAGAGATGGAAACCAGTTTGGGAAGGAGCCTATGATCAGAGAAGAGTATTCTATACCGCCCATCAGGAACAGGGGGGATAGACAAGCCAACATCGAATTAGGATGTCTTGTGTCATGGAAGACGACATGAATCGACCTCGTGCCATTTTAGGATGGGTGGTTGTTTTGGTTGTGACCGACAAGGTCACCTGGCTAGAAATTGTTCCAAAAGGTCGATGGGACCATGACAACGAGTGCCGTCACCGCTGATGGAATAGATTAGAGATAATGTGCCGTAGAACACACCGTGGGGTATTTGGAACAAGCCCCGAATGCAAGTAAGGGTGCATGTTGTTATCCGATGGGAGACATAGGATTCACTAGACAAGTGCCGAGTTAGGGAAGGAAGTGTGGATCAATCCAGTGTCCTGGTAGGACTGGAGTGTGTTATGGATGTGGCCATCATGGCCATCAGGTGAGGGACTGCCAGTGTGAGTCCAAGGGAATGCAAGCACCGCTACTGTGGGCGGGACGCCACTAGGATGGTGAAAGGGACAGGAAGGGAATCGACATGCATCGATCAGAGGAAGAATGTTCGTGGGATGATTTTATTAGAATAGCGCAGCAGAGTTTTGGTGATTAAGTTTGTGAAATTTCAATTTGTTGTGTCAAGGTTGTAGGAGAAGAACTACTGACTAGAGTTGTGCTCGACTAGTTGCTAAGGTATGACTTTGGCATCGTATGTGAATAGAGTGGGCTCATCGAGCATCTTGTGGTAATGAATTGATCTTGGAATGTAACCCAGCTTAATCTGTTAGCATGTGAAAGTGTCGAGTTTATTTAAAGTCAAATTTTATTTATCCCGACACTCGAGGCAACCCGTTTGTTAGACGGAGGTTGCCAGGGTTACTTGGCGATTGTCATAGATACGACAGTGGAGGAACTGAAAATAGAAGACATCGTAATGGTTCAAGAATCTCCAGATGTATTTCCAAAAGAATTGTCAGGTCTGCCGCCAAAAAGAGAAATAGAGTTTATGATTGAGTTAGCCCTCGGGATAGAGCCGATCTCTAAGGCTCCTTATCGGATGACCTTATTAGAGTTGAAAGAATTGAAGGTGCAGATGCAAGAATTGTTGGATAAGGGATTCATATGTCATAGTGCATCACCTTGGAGAGCACCAGTTCTGTTCATGAAGAAGAAAGATGGTTCGTTGCGCTTGTGCATCGATTATCGTCAACTCAATCAAGTAATGATCAAGAACAAGTATCCATTGTCGAGGATTGATGACTTGTTTAATCAGTTGCAAGGAGCGTCGATATTCTCTAAGATCGACCTGAGGACGGGATATTATCAGTTGAGGATAAGAAAGGAGGACATACCTAAGTCAATGTTTCGTACTCGATACAGTCATCATGAGTTCACGGTAATGCCGTTCGGACTGACAAACGCTTCAGCTGCTTTTATGGATCTGACGAATCGTGTGTTCAAGCAGTACCCGGATCAGTTTGTGATTGTTTTCATCGATGACATCCTGGTGTACTCTATAAGTCTAGAGGAGCATGGAGAGCATTTGAGATTGGTACTGCAAACTCCGAGGACTCATGAGCGGTACGCCAAGTTTAGCAAGTGCGAGTTTTGGCTGACTAGTGTTGCTTTCTTAGGTCACGCAATTTCAGGCAAAGAAATCTCCGTAGACCCCACCAAGATCGAAGCAGTTATCAGTTCGCCGAGACCGATGTCAGTGTCAGAGATCAGAAGCTTTTTAGGTTTAGCCGAATACTATAGAAAGTTCGTGGAGGGATTTTCAACAATAGCTCCGCCTTTGACTTGACTGCTGAAAAAGGAAGAAGAGTTTGTGTGGACAGACAAGTACGAGTGTAGTTCCAAGAGCTTAAGCAAAAACTGAGTACTGCACTTGTGCTGACCATTCCATCTACTCCTAGAAGATACGAGGTCATTGATGCACGGAGTTAGGAAGTCTTTAGTTGCACATATGCTGGTTAAAGAATGGATCTTACTTGAGAAAGTTCGAGATTCGGTTTTCAAATTTGAGATGGGCTACCTTCTAAATCTTATAGCCACCCTCAGAATCAAGCCGGATAGTCGGATTTGAATTAAAGCACTTCAGTTGATAGACCCAGACATTCAGAAAATCCTGTAAGGGGATACCGATAAGAGAAATGTTGATTTTTAGATTTCTGAAAACGGAACATAAAGTTTCGAGGATGATTGTGTGTACCTGATGATGTAGCACTCAGGAGGAGAGTTTGTCAAAAGCTCATCGTAGCAATTACAACATTCATCATAACAATACGAAGGTGTATCAAAATCCGAGTCAACACTATTGGTGGTCCAGTATGAGGATGGACATTGTTGGAGAAAACTTCCTTGAGTGTTTTGAAGCTGACAAAACATTTCCATTAGTCTAGTCTGAAGACTTGCAGGCTCTTCCATCAAAGTCTGAAGACTCCGGACTGCCAGACTTAAGACTCAAAATCCTCATTGACAGTTTCTAGACCGTCGAAGAATGCTTATTCAGAACTAGATGTTTCGTTAAGGATTTAACTTTATTGATTGGAGAAGATCTCTTGGCTGGATACAGCATGTCGGAATCCATTATTCAAATCAAGATTGATTCAAGGATTGTGGATCCGTTGATTGGCGAAGTATACTTGAAAAGTTCTACTTATGGAAACCTAGATCCTGATTGTATGGGCGAGCAGGATTGATGGGCTATCGTCATATTCCTTAAATAGCTCATAATCTTCCTAATTGATTCTGTCCAACGGGTAGATTGGAAGAATTTCTTTGGTAAGTGCCAATGGGTATAATGGCATAAAGGAGTATATAAGGAAGACGTTCCAGTTGTTCGAGTGTGTACGCGATAGAAGAATTCCAAAGTCTGAAACTCCTTGTTCTTAGTCAATTAAACTGTTGAGCAAAATTTTGTACGCAAAAGAGAGTATATCTTTGAGAGACCTTGAGGAAGTGTAGCAGAGTCTCTACACTGTGGAATCGAGGAAGATCTTTACTGTAACAAATTCTTTTGTTTCATAGTGAAATCCAGCCGATGGGCTATCAGTGCGGAAGAGTGGACATAGGCTTGGATTAAGCCGAACCACTATAAACACTGTGTTCTTATTCTCTTCCTTACGCTCTTTTACTTTGATCGTAATTCGATTTGTTTACAAAAGTCTAATTTCCGTTTCATAATCTATTGCTGATTTGAATTGCACACTACACTTTGGAAAAATTGTTTTTACACCTATTCACCCCTCCTCTAGGTGCTCGTACTAGCTTTCACAATTGGTATCAGAGCCTGTGTACTCACTTAAGTTGAAGTGTTTTACTTCAGAGTTAAAGATCCATGGCTAGTATGTTGGCTCTAAGACTGGTTGAAGGGCAAAGCAATACCAAACCGGCTTATTTTGATGGAAAGGAATACAACATATGAAAAAACAAGATGAAAGCATTCCTAAGATCAAAGGATCCTCTAGAATGGGATGTGGTAGGGGTGATCGGTTCCCGGTTCGGTCCGGTTCCACCTTGAAACTGGGAACCGGACCAGGAGCACCGGTTCCCAAAATTGCGAACCGTGGACCGGACCGTTTGGTCTTAGGACCGGGAACCGGACCGGACCATCGGTTCCGGTCCGGTCCGGTCCAAAAAATTGACTCAACTTTTTGCACTAAAGAACTAAAGAGTGATCGTGCTCTTGACCGATCAATCCAATTCGATTCTCGGGCAATTCAACAAAACTAATCACACGTGTTTCACGTGCAAAATATTCAAACTTCACTCGTGTGATTCATGGGATCTCTTGAAGTCTTAGTCTCACATCGAAACTAACAAGGAGATTTTTTCTATAAATAAAAAAAGTAACAAAAAGGGTTTTAATGGTCTCTTGGCCACATAAGAGGTTGTTACCTCAAATTGCAACTTTGGTTGCAATAAGTTATCGTGTTTATATGTTTTATTAATTCTATGTATATAAATTATATATAAAAAATTTGGTTCGGTCCGGTCAGTCCGGTTTGGTCCAGTTCCCACCTTGAAACCGGGAACCGGACCAACCGGCTACCGGTTCCAAGATTAGGAACCGGGGACCGGACCGCCGACCATGGGAACCGCCCAAAACTGACCGGTTCGGTCCGGTCCGGCCGGTTCCCGGTTCGGGCGGTTCCCGTTGCACACCCCTAGGATGTGGTAGACAAAGGAATCATTCCTAAAGCTGCACCCGAGTCTTAGAAAGAGGAAAAGAAACCATTGAGTCTAGTGAAATAACTCAAGAAGAGATAATCAAGAGACAAGCTCTTGATGCAAAAGCAATTTATTTTTTATATTGTGTATTATCTCCTACTAAATATAACAAAATATCTTCTTGTGAAACAGCTAAAGACACATCACTTATGAAGGAACTGATCAAGTGAAAGAAACCAGAATCAACATGCATTCAAAATGAAATCAGGAGAATCTATCAGTGACATATTTAGTCGTTTTATAGAAATCGTGAATGGTCTTGAATATCAAGGTCAATTAATCTCTGGACCCATGAAGGTAAACAAGCTACTGCGTGAACTGTCCAAGGATTGGAATCACATAAAGACCTCAATAAGGGAGACACAAAGAATCATGCCATTATTTGTTGACGAATTGGTTGGGACTTTTCAGTCTTATGAAGTGGAGCAAATCAACGAAGATGAAGATCCTAAAGGTAAGAAATCCATTGCATTAAAATCTAATGATGATTATGATATCACGATTAAGACGATATGGATGATGAAGAGCTTGCTCTCATGATAAGAAGATTCAGAAAACTAAACAGAAAGGGGAGAAGATTCAATCCGAAGAAACAAAGCTTTCAAAAGCAACAGACTAAGTCAGTTGAGGATGATGAATCTAATAAGGATGTAGTCTGCTTTGAATGCAAGAAAAAGGGACACATCAGACCCAATTGTCCCATTCTGAAGAAAATGAAAAGAAAAGCTGAGAAATATCGAAATGCACTTAAAGCAGAAACTTGGAGTGATACAGAATGTGAGGAAAGTGATGATGACTATGCCAACATTTGTCTCATGGTACAATCAGACTCAGATTCAGATTCCGTAACAGACTCAGATTCAGACAGCGAAATGAAGGTAAGTAATTTGAAAATCCCTACTAAAGTCTCTAAATACATTGATGAATTGTGTCTTAGTCTCAAAACTTCTCTCAAAAGAATTTCCGAACTTAAAAGAGAAAATTCTGCATTGAAACAACAGGAAAATGTTTGGAAAGAAAAAAGGTCAAAAGTTTAGACAAAAGTGTTACTACTTTGAAAGAAAATGCAGACAATCTTTCAAAAGAAAATGCATTCTTGAAAAATGATATCTCAAGTATCTCTAAAAGATTTTCTATAGGATCTGAGAAACTTGAAAAAATTCTTTCAGCACAAAGACCTTACTTTAACAAATCGGGTTTAGGAATGACTGCTGAAACCATTCCTCTAATTGATTTTCCTAAGGTAAAGGAAAGAATTAAGCAAAGACCTACAAGAGATTCTTACAAAAATCATTTCCAGAGAATTTTTGTAAAACCAGTAGGTCGTAGTGCTCTTAAATGTTCTAAGTGCAATAGCTCAGATCATTTTGAGAAAGAATGTCCTATGGTTTGGAAACTTGTTAATAAGGTATGGACAAAGACCGTATATTACACTAACACCAATGGACCCAAGAAAATATGGGTACCAAAGAAAACTTGAGTCTCTTTTCAAATATAGGTCACTATCAAGAAAAATGTCAAATGGTACCTGGATAGTGGATGCTCAAGATATATGACAGGAAACTCAAATTGCTTCATAAAGCTTGTTCAAGTTAATGGTGGAAAAGTTTCTTTTGGAGGAAATAACAAATGAAGAATTGTGGGATACAGAGCTGTAAAAATTGGAAGCCTCACGATCAACAATGTTTCCTTAGTAGAAGGACTCAACTACAATCTGCTGAGTATTAGTCAGATGTGTGACACCGGTTTCAAAATCAACTTTCAAGAAGAAATATGTTCAAGAACCAGTAAAAACTCCTCTCAGTCTTTCACAGGTCGAAGACATGGGAATATCTACCTTTTGGATATCAAACCAGATAAAACTCAATGTCTAATCTCAATTCAAGAAGAAATAAACTTATGGCATAGAAAACTTGGGCACATCAACTTGAAGCAAATAGCTAAAATCTCAGCAAAGAAGCTTGTTCGTGGACTACCCAATCTGACATACCAAAAGTCTGATCTATACACACCATGTGTGTTGGGAAAACATGTAAGAAACTCATTCAAACCAATAAATCAAATATCCACTAATCGTGTACTGCAGCTCTTGCATATGGATCTTTTTAGACCAACTAGAACTCAAAGCATCGGAGGTAAGAAATATTGCCTAGTAATTGTGGATGACTACTCACGATTCACTTGGGTATATTTCCTGGCAAGTAAGTCTGAAACCTTTTCTTATTTTATAAAGTTTGCTAAAAATGTCCAAAATGAGAAATGATATGTTATTTCAAGTATTTGGACAGACCATGGAGGTGAATTTGAAAATCAAGACTTTACAAAATTCTGTGATGAATCTGGTTTTCAGCATGTGTTCTCTTCTCCATATACTCCAGAGCAAAATGGAGTCGTAGAAAGAAAGAATATGTCATTTCAGGAAATGGCTAGAACTCTTTTAATTGAAAGTAACATCTCTTCTCGTTTTTGGGCTGAAGTAGTTTCTACAGCGTGCTATATTATTAATAGAGTCTTTTTAATGCTTATTCTGGAGAAAACTTCCTATGAGTTATTCAAAGGAAAAAAGCCAATTGTTTTATATTTTCATGTGTTTGGATGCAAATGTTTTGTTTTGAAAAATGCAAATGATCAAGTTGGCAAGTTTGAAGAAAAATCAGATGAAGGCATATTCCTTGGATATTCAACCACAAGCAAAGCTTACAGAGTTTACAACAAAAAGACTCAATTTGTGGAGGAATCGATGAATGTCAAATTTCAAGACTTTATGCAAAACCAATCGATTCAGACTCAACCTGAATAATCTGAATCTACTCCAGACTCTACAAAGTCTAAATCTTCAGAAGCAGCTCAGACTTCAGAAGACCAACAACAAATGATCGTTGAAGATTCAAATAAGAAAAATGATCAACAGTCTAACAAATCAACTAGCAACTGGAAGCATAAGTCCAGTCATCCCAAAGATCTCATTATTGGCAATATTAATGACGGAAATCTCACAAGATCCAAAAGGCATGAAGAGTCTAGTGTTGTGGCTCTTATTTCTGAAATAGAACCCAAAAGCATAGAAGAAGCTTTGACTGATGAAAGCTAGATTAAAGTGCTATGCAAGAGGAACTCAGGCAATTCAGCATTAATGATGTATGGGAATTTACTTCTAAACTGAAAGGTAAATCCATCATTGGAGCTAAATAGGTTTTCAGGAACAAGATGAACGAGAAAGGAAAAGTTGTAAGAAACAAAGCAAGACTCTTGGCCAAGGGATATACGCAAGAAGAAGGAATAGACTATGATGAGACTTACGCGCCAGTAGCAAGGTTAGAAGCATTTAGATTATTACTTGCTTTTGCCTGTCACAAGAATTTCAGGTTATTCCAAATGGACGTCAAAAGTGCTTTCCTAAATGGATTCATCCAAGAGGAAGTCTATGTGAAACAACCACCCGGTTTTGAAGACCCAAGGAAACCAGATTCTGTATTCAGACTGAAAAATGCTCTATATGGTTTAAAGCAAGCACCTCAAGCTTGGTATGACAGACTAAGTAAGTTTTTAATTCAAAATGGCTTTATCAAAGGTAAAGTAGATACTACATTGTTTATCAAAAGAGAAAGCAAAAGTTTTCTACTGGTTCAAATTTATGTTGATGATATTATTTTTGGATCCTTTAATGAAAATCTGTGCAAGAAATTCTCTAAGTCTATGCAAGATGAGTTTGAAATGAGTATAATGGGTGAGCTAACCTTCTTTCGCGGGCTTCAAGTGAAACAACTAAAGGAATGAATCTTTATTCATCAAGAAAAATATGCTAAAGAACTTGTCAAAAAGTTTGGACTAGAAAATTGCAAAAAGACTGACATACCAGTATCAAGTTCTTTGAAGATGGACAAAGATGAAGAAGGAAAGAAAGTTGACCAGAAGATATACAGGAGTATCATTGGTTCCCTTCTTTATCTTACTACTTCTAGACCTGACATTTTATTCAGTGTTTGTATGTGTGTTAGATTTCAAGCAGACCCTAAAGAATCTCATCTAAATGCTGCAAAGCATATTATCAAATACATTGCCTCAACTTCAAACTTTGGTCTCTGGTATCCTAAAGAAAGAGATTTCACTCTTCTTGGATACTCAGATGCAGACCTAGCAGGAAGTAGAGTTGATAGAAAGAGCACCTCGGGCACCTGTCAACTACTTGGAAGTAGGACAGTATCTTGGTTTTTAAGGAAACAAAGTACAGTAGCTCTCTCTACGGCAGAAGCATAATATGTAGCTCTTAGAAGTTGTTGTTCACAAATTCTGTGGATAAGACAACAGTTAAGAGACTTTGGAATTGAAGATTCATGCACTGAGATCAAATGTGAAAACACCACTGCAATCAATCTCACCAAGAATTCGATTCTTCACTCAAGAGCAAAACATATATAGATTTGACATCATTTCATTAGAGATCATGTTCAAAATAAAGAAGTTTCAATTCAGTTTATTGATTCAAAGAATCAACTGGCAGATATATTTACAAAGCCTTTGGAGAAAAATCAATTTGAAGTTATTCGTTCCAGACTCAATATCTTAAAGTCTGAGGAAGTTCAGACTTAGGATTGAAAGTCTAAAGACTCTCAGACTTAGACAATCAAGACTCTCGACTGTAAGTTATTTTTATTTTTAGAAATTTATCTCTTGAATCAAATCTTGAAAAGGTACGATCTTCTATTCGAAATTGATTGGTGTTACTTCCCAGTTTCCTTGATTATTGCAATCCATTTTTTTTTTCGCAAAACAAGTTATTTTTTTTAAATGACAGTTATCTAATTTTTTGAAAAGACAATTATTTTTCAAAAAGGCATTTTTATATTTCATTTTTCACGACGCTTCGTATGCCTCGCTTCGACTGCCTTATATACTACTCGGTTCTTCTTCGTTTTACTCTCAAAAACCCTAAGAGACTATAGATCTTCAATTTCTGTCTTCTTTTCTTGTTTAATCCTCGAAAAGTTTCATCTTTCTTGGGAAACAAGCTTGGAATCTCTCAAAGACTGTGAAAGATGTCGTCTCAAAGAAAGTCTTCAAGGATCGCGAATAGGGGACCACAACAAATGCGTGAGGGGCCTAGGCATTTTGATCTCACTGAGGAAGAAGAATCTCCTAGACAGCAGCAGAGCCCACAACATTCTTAGCAGCGTCCATCTCCTCCATCTAGACCTCAGGATGTTGAACATCGAGAAGAGGAAGAAATCATCGAAGACGCAGAACCCATAAGAACTCTTAAACTTGCTTTTACCTACAAGTTTTATCATGCTTTGAAGAGGGGTGGTACTCCGTTGAACTACATTGATGAATTTTTGAAAGACAAAGGGTACAAAAACGAAACTTTCTTTTTACGCACAATGGAACGATTGGGAATTGCCCTCGGGGTCACGGAAGACGCCTTTGCAAATATCCCAAGCGATCCACGTGTTGGAGGGCTGAGTCAGCTTGATGGGAATGACGATGATAGGATGTACAGTCAGTTTAAACCGAGAATGGGTGTTGCGGCAAAAATCCAAAGCAAAAGGACAGACTTGTTTCGCTCGGAGGAACACAAGAAATTGTACTCTAAGTTGCTTAAGGATGGCTTGATAAACCCTAGAAGGTGGACTTTGATTTTCTTGACTCTGTGAATGTCAATCTATGAGAAAAATTCAGTTTTCTACAACTCGAACAGTTTTGTTCTGAAACAACAGAGGCTCATGCTGAACTTACTGCTTACTTCTATTCGAATCTTAGTTTTTTGGATGCGAATAGGTTCTCTTTTAGTGTTCGAGATTAGGACTATGTGATTGACATGAATACTCTGGCTGATGTGATTAGAGTTGAAAGAGGGAGATATCAACTTATCAGTGTGTCTATTGCTTGTGCAACGTTGGAGCTTGTTCAGGATAGAACAATGGAAGGGAAGATTTCCTATTTGAGGATGAATGCGTCCAACATTTTGCTTCACAAGATAGTGATTAACTGTCTAAGACCAAAATCAACTTCAAAAACCGACGTTTCAAACTCGGAGGCAAAGTTGATGTACGACATCAATGTTGGTAAAAAGTTTTCTCTCCCACACACTATTATGTTCCACATGTACAGAACAATGGTGAAGGACAAGGGTCAACTTCCTTATCCAGCACTTGTGACCAAGTTATTTAGATATTCAAAACGTTCAGCCTCCCTGAAATGGTCTCTAAAATGCATTTGAAGGAACTCAACAAAGCTGTGGCATCCCAAAAATAACTCACGGCCATGTGTTTTATAAGTAGGAGTTTATTAAATTATGATTTCAAGATTTATGGCTAAGTGAATAAGAATGATCTGGTATTTATATAAATGGATAGTTATTGTTGTTGGAAACGCATCCTATGTTCATGTGAGACAAATGATTTTATTTGATGAGGAAATTACGTATTTGGCCATGAATTTTATAAGTTGGATTTTATTAAACTATGTTGCAAAGTCTTTTGGCCTTTTATTATGCAATTAGGTATTTATTTAAATTGAGGATTAAGATGAATTATTAAAAATAAACTTGGGCCATTTAAGTTTGGGCTTTAGGCCCAAGTGAGATGGGCCTAAAGTGGGCCATAAGCCCGGTCCATGTTGATGCATGGAGGGGGAGAAGGAGGAACCGCATGGCCTCCAAGTGTCTTCGGCAAAGGCGACACTTTTCTCCTTCTTAGGGACAAGTGTCCCCCATGCAAGATAGGGTGCATGCAATTTATATAAGCAACCGAGAAGGAAGAGAGAGAAGAAAGAGAGGAAGAGAGGAAGAGAGAAAGGAAGGAGGAGGTTCGTTGCCGCCATGCCCCGCCGTTGAGCCCGCCTAGTCCCGCCGTTGTTCTTGCTGTGTTTTCCTTTGAATTAAGGCAAGTTGGGACTGATTTCCACTCTTGCATGTGTGCCTTGCATGTATGATTTGTTAGTGGTGAGTTTCGGATGTTAGGGTAGGCGAAACCGAAGCAAAAATGTGCCTTGTTCTTGAATATGCTTGCTGTTTTCGTATGGACCGCCTGAGCCAGAATCTTGTGAGAGCTTTCATGCATGTTTTGAGTTTGATTTTGACTTTTCTTTCTTCATGAAAGTTGTAGAAAAAATCTTAAAATACAACATAATAAAATTTGGTGCAAAATGGTGGATATTTAAGGGGTCAAACTCTCATCCTACGAAGACACTAGATCTGGAACGTTTTTGCTGACCTTTTGGTAGATCTGTGGTTGCATGTCGAATTTTATCAAGAATCTCTCTTAGACTTCTGCATGAAATTTGTAGACAACATCTTAAAGACTAACATACTCAAATTTGAAGTAAAATGAACAAGTGTAGCCTAGTGAATCGATTTACTCTTGAAGATGGTAAATCTGGAGACGCGGTACTGGACACCCAAGACTTCATGGACCCATATGGTGACTTTTCTTTAAAAATTTGACTTAGATCCCTTAATGGAAGTTTTAGGGCACCTCTTGAAGTAAAACATATCCAAATTTCAGAGGAAATGAAGAAGAATAAGTGGGTAAAAACTCGGTATTTCGGAGATGACTACACTGGACGTTTCGGTGTGAGAACCAGAAGATTCGGACGACTATAGGAAATTATCTAAAACGAATCTGGCCTAGAAGTCTTCATGAAAAATATACTTTAGTGTCCTAAATATAACCTGGTAAAATTTCATAATTTTCCGTGGTCGTTCGGGTATTTTAATCGAATTATTTCACAGACTGCGCAATCTGTTTCTATCCGAAATTTCATGCTGTACTTGTGCGAGCTATATCTTCTTGTGTGAAGCTCTTTTGGGCATGTGTTCTTCATGAAATTGTTATCTTATTGTCTTACCTAGTACATGCTCTGATTTTTTGATTTTTGAGGATCATATTGATATTTAATTGAAATGATTTCCAAAATTGTGCAAGCTGGAATTTAGTAAATTTCAAAAAGGCATGATATATGGACTATTCTAAGTTGTATGGATTCCATGGATTGTATTGTCTTTAGTGATTGTATCTTGCTGCATGTATGATGATGATTGGAGATGCATATAAGAATTTAAAAATGATGAAAGTGATCTTGTTTGCCATTACATCATATGCCATGCTAATTTTGAGACATAAATTAGTGAACATGAACAATGATAAATGAGGAAATTGTTGGAGGCGATTGATAATGCCCCGGGAGTGTCGGGATGCCCGGTGGCCTAGTGGCGTAATTCCGGAGGGTCCTCAGGAGTTTTGAGATGCTCGGTGGTATACGGTATGTAATTCCCGAGGGAGGGGGAATCTGGTGGTATGTCGGTCGTAATTAGGAAGCCCCGGAGGTTTGTGCCCGGGGGGAATGCCTTGTGAAGCTAGTTGGGATGCGAGATGCCTGGCCAGGGAGTGTAAATGCCGGATGCCCGAGTGTATCTTGGATACATGCCCGGAGGTTCCTCATGATGCTAGTTGGGATACGAGATGCCCGGAATGTGGGGGTGCCGGATGCCCGGTTGTATCTTGGATACATGCCCGAAGGTTACTCGCGGTGACTAGTTGGATGCAAGCGATGAATTGTGGGATGCAAACATTGGTCCTTGGAAAGAAAAACTGATGAGATCCTTGTGAACAATAAGAATTGAAAATGAATCATGTGCATGGGTGTATGCATATGGCATGATGCATGATTGGCTTATGAAAATAAATTGATGCTATTTGATATTGAAAATGCGATCATGAAGGCATGAATGGATCTCATGGTGATGTATGCTTGATAGCATGGATGATATGAATCATGGTTGTATGTGCACCTATGGCATGGTGGTACATGTTATATGATGATTGATGAATGCATGGTAATGATGATGGTACATGTGATATGATGATGATATGTGCATGGATGCATGGTAAATGATGATGGTACATGTTATATGATGATTGATGGATGCATGGTAATGATGATGGTACATGTGATATGATGATGATGAGTGCATGGATGCATGGTAATGATGATGATATGTGCATGGATGCATGGTAATGATGATGGTACATGTGATATGATGATTGATGAATGCATGGATGCATGTTAATGATGATGGTACATGTGATATGATGATGATGAGTGCATGGATGCATGGTAATGATGATGGTACATGTGATATAATGATTGTAAATGTATGGCATGATGGTGATGACTATATGATGATGTATGTATATGAGATATGATGACATGTGCATGATATCAAGGTAAATTGTGTATGGATACTTCAATGACATGTAATGCTATAATTGTGATGATTGTGTGGCATAATGCATTGAGTGGCTTATTGGTCCTTTACCTACTGAGTGATTGTACTCACCCCTTTGGGGACCAACATTTCAGACTAGATAAGACACATCTTGCCACTATTACCAGTAGATGGATCAAGTGATTGGACATGACCGTGAGGAGGAGGATAGCAAGGGAAGGAACTTTTGGACGCCGACACTGATTGATAGACTTTAAGTGTATGACTATTGGAGGAGATGTCGGTCATCTTTTGAAGTATAGCCGAATATAGAAGACTGCGGCATTTTGATGTACCAATGAATGATGTCCATCTGGTTTAAGTAAATAAAAGTGTACGGCTTTTACTTATACATGTTTAGTTGGTGTGCATTGTTTTTTGAATGTAGGGAAGGGAGTTGTTGGATATGCTTCCATTACATGAATTGCGTAAGGGACCGATCTAAAAGATGTAAACCCCCAAGTTGTATGGACCCGCTGCAATTGAAATGGTATTAGAGTGACATGTTAATAGGGAAAGTGAAAGGTAAGCGAACTGTGGCAACCCTAATGGATCGGGGGGCCGTCGAGGGGTGCCACAAAAGCGTTGGAGAAATTCAAGGAGAAAAACCCTGTCAAGACTCATCCAAACTTTTCGGCTGCAAAGAGAAAAGGGAAGGAGCCCATGACCTGCTCCATCCAAGAAAAAAAGAGCACTCATTATTGAGGGTGAAGAGGATGAGGATGATATCACCATTTCTACAATGGCATTGAAGAACTTGAGTCGTCTTTCCAGAATCAATGGAGAGACATGAACAAGACAGGGATGAGACAGAACAGAGAACTAGTGAGAGAGAAGAATTTGAGAAAGAAGCAGAGGAGGAAAGGATTGAGAAAGAAGAATAAGAGGGTAGAGGAGATCAAGCAGAAGCAGAGCATGAGGAATATTTTTCTCCACCTGAAGGCATTGAAACAGGGGGAGATCCTGAGAAAAGAGATACGTCCTCATTTCCTACCACCAGTGAAGGAGTAAGCCACTCTTTAGCAGATCCAGAGAACATCTATGCCTCTCAATTTCCTGAGGAGGGACATGATGTTTCATCGCCCAATCTGCGTGACCATGCTGATTTGCCATCATCTGTCAATACGCCGTTTGATCGTGCAGATGCCAGTACTTAGATTGATAATTCAGCAAACTTTCGCAGAATGCTTGATGTTCTTTTGGAGATGCGAGGTCAAATCTATGCTCTGGGATACAAAATTCAGAACTTGCAGAATGTAGGTCAAGCTTCTTCGATTTCTTTGAATGATCAAATCCATGCTTTTGCTCTTCAAGTTCAAGCAAATGCTAAGGGTGAAGATGTGGCGCAACTGAAGGAGGACTTGAAAAAACTGAAAGGCATTATCCAGTGAATGGGAGATTTCCAATTTGTTCGTGTTCCCAAGCAATCTTAGTTCCATTATCTTTCATCTCTACCTTTTTAATGATGACAAAAAGGGGGAGAGATGTGGTGCAGATTTGAACTTTTGAACTTTGAACTCTTAACTTTTGTGATGTCTTGACTTGACTTGACTTTTGTGCTTGGCTATTTGGATTTGAACTGGATTTGGGTTTGACTGTTTAAATGTTTGTTTATCTTAAGCACTGTTGATATCTCATGGCTTTGTTCATTTACAGAACTAACCTACTTTCTGTGGATGCAGATTTTAATGTTATCTTTACTAAGCCATTTATCTTTTATGAGATATCCTTGTTTGCTTGAGTAATGTTTTGCAGGTCAAAGTTATCCAAATCTCGCAAGAAAGTTTTTTCACCAAAAAAAATGGGGAGATTGTTGGAGAAAACTTCCTTGAGTGTTTTGAAGCTGACAAAACGTTTCCATTAGTCTAGTCTGAAGACTTGAGACTCTTCCATCAAAGTCCAAGACTCCTGGACTGCCCGGACTTAAGACTCAAAGTCTATCCTCATTGATAGTTTCTAGACCGTCGAATAAGGCTTATCCAGAACTGGATGTTTCATTAAGGATTTGACTTTATCGACTGGAGAAGATCTCTTGGCTGGATACAGCATGTCAGAATCTATTATTCAAATCAAGATTGATTCAAGGATTGTGGATCTGTTGATTGGTGAAGTATACTTGGAAAGTTCTACTTGTGAAAACCTAAATCCTGATTGTATGGGTGAGCAGGATTGATGGGCTATCATCATATTCCTTAAATAGCTCGGAATCTTCCTAATTGATTCTGTCCAACGGGTAGATTGGAAGAATTCCTTTGTTAAGTGCCAACGGGTATGATGGTATAAAGGAATATATAAGGAAGACGTTCCAGTTCTTCAAGTGTGTGCGCGATAGAAGAATTCCAAAGTCTGAAACTCCTTGTTCTTAGTCAATTAAATTGTTGAGCGAAATCTTGTACACAAAAGAGAGTCTATATCTTTGAGAGACCTTGAGGAAGTGTAGCAGAGTCTCTACACTATGGAATCAAGGAAGAGCTTTACTGTAACAAACTCTTTTGTTTCATAGTGAAATCCAGTTGGTGGGCTGTCAGTGTGGAAGAGTGGACGTAGGCTTGGATTAAGCCGAACCACTATAAACCCTGTGTTCTTATTCTCTTCCTTATGCTCTTTTACTTTGATCGTAATTCGATTTGTTTACAAAAGTCTAATTTCCGTTTCATAATCTATTGCTAATTTGAATTGCACACTGCACTTTGGGAAAATTGTTTTTACGCCTATTCACCCCCCTCTAGATGCTCGTACTAGCTTTCACAGACATCACCAATCATGTCGCTAAGTATCAGACGTGTCTGCGAGTGAAGGTACATCTTTGTTAGCTGAGAGGACTTTTGCAACCTCTCAAGATTCCTGAGTGGGAAAAGGAAACATGTTACGGTGGACCTTGTGATGAGCTTGTCAAGGAACTAGAGGGGTAATGATTCCATTTGGAATAGGGTTTAACAGATGGATGAAGCCAACTCACTTCAGTGTAGTACGAAAATATCTCGATTTGAATAATCATACAGAAGTGTATGTGTGTCAGACAGTTCGTTTGCATAGAGTGCCATTGATGAATTTATATAAGATCAAGACTCGAGGATTCCCAGTTTCAGCAGAACAGTCTGATGGTTTCATTTAAAGCAGGACAAAGCATAGTGTATAGAACTTCAGTTTGTTGAGATAAAGTTAGAGAAAGAGAGATCGCAGGCTAGAGTTAGTCCAGCAGTTAGTGGACGCAATTGCTTATATCAGTGACAGATTAAGAACCGCTTAGAGTCATCAGAATGGTTACTTAGATAAGTGTCAAGGGCCGGAATTCCAAGTTGATGATTGCATCTTTCTGAAGGTGTCACCAATGAGGAATGCCTTGCGCTTCAGCAAAGAGGGAAAATTGAGTCCGAGGTATGTAGGTCCACTTGAGATTCTTGAAAGAATCGGGAACCTAGTGTATTGTTTTGCATTATCACCAAGGTTGGTGCAAGTGCATGACGTTTTTCCCGTGTCAAGGTGGAGGACGTAAGAGCCTAACCCAACCCATGTGCTAAATCTGGAAGAATTAGACGTGAACGACATAGTGTCATACGTGGAAAGCCTAGTTCAGATTGTGGATCAGTAATATCAGATTTTGTGTACCAAGAAGGTCCCATTAGTCAAAGTGGTCTGACAACACCACGGCACAGAAGGAGCAACTAGGAAAAGTGAGACTCGATGAGACGACAATAACCCCCACCTTGTATAAGGATTGGTAAATGTTTAAATTTTAAGGACGAAATTTTTATAAGAGGGGAAAAGTTGTGATATCCTGAATTTTCAGATTTTGTTTTCGATTAAATTGGGCCTTTTATCGACGCGCCGATAGTTCTATTCCCTGAGTTGGCCACTCACAAGATAACTAGACTATCTAGGGAAGCAATTAAGGAATTTAAATGCAATGGACTTGAGAATTCGATCATGAATCGACTACTCAACCGTGTTGATCTACAAGGGTTATTACAGCACTGTCGAAATCGATCAGAGACCGAAGATAGTCGATTCGATTGGGATATGTGATGAGAGTGTGAGTGATTCCACCTAATTGCAAAATACTCGTCGATCGGTACTAGATCGATTTTCTATCGTTTTGGTACCTGGTGCCTGTAAATGAAACGTCGAGATTTTCACGACAATCAAAAGTCGCCAATGTATCGAAGAAGTACATTGTGACTCGAGATAAATCGATCACGGGTCAATTGCACCAAAAATTCCTAAAAGTTACCCAGTAGACTAGGTCACGCTAAAAGCACACCGAAGTGAAAGTAACAGTGAATTTGAATCCGATTATAGAAATTGAAAGTTCCGCGGTGTTACGAGCTGTTTTAGGAACGTCAACTCATTCTTTGAAATTTTTTTCAGAGATTCCGAGGTTTTTACGAAAAATTGATTCGGACGTTGCGTAAAATGAATGGAAATTCGGATGGGCTAAGTTGATGAAAATTTTGGCTTCCAGACTGAGCTACTTGACGACAGGAAAGTGTGGAAATTTTGTGGGCTTTTCTTCATCAATTTTTGGACTTCAAATTGGGAGAATTTGAGGATGAAATTTGAAGTCTAAATGGAGTGAATTTCGGATCTATGCTTGAAGGCTGCATTTTGGACAATTGAATTGGATTATTTTGGTGAAATTGGTTGGAAAGTAATAGGGGAGACAAGGCCATCAATGGAGGGGATAAAATTTCTGACTTTGGGGCCCCTCCCGTCGCTATCCTCTCCCCCTCCTTCGGCGAGCCTTGCCAACTGCATCCCCATCTCACCGCCTTAATCTCTCTCTCTTTCCTCGAAGACGCGATCAACTCCTTCAGCTTTGCTTCACTTTCATTTTTCCTTCACTTATCTTTTCCTTTCGTTTGTGCTGCCCATCAATTCCTTTCGGTTGTGCTCCATCATCCTCATCATCCGCATCATCCCCATATCCACCATATCCCTCAATCTCTTGGCCAATTTCCCTCTGCACTCCATTACGAACTATCATCACCATCTATCATCATCCCATCTTCCACCATCACCCCATGTCCGTAGCTCATGCCTCAAGTCAACCATTGAAGCTTTAGTTGACTGAAGAAGCCCCACAACTCACCGAAGTCCAGCCACAAAATCAAGCTGCCTCTCCACGCGTCCAAGTCCCCCAGCTGAGTTCTCTTCGTTGACCACCATCTCCACTTGTTCAGCACCAAAACGTGACCGCATCAGCTCCTTCCCCACATCCGCGACACCATCCACGAAGCAGCTCCATCTTCGCGTGTCTTCAGATTCATCCCGTGGCTGTGTGAAGACGATCGAAGTAGCCCACTTGCTTCTTTGTGGCCCAGTCCATCACCCAACGTCTTCAGCCCAGATGGTCCTCTTCTTCCGCCCGCATCAGCCCAACAATTCTAGTCCATCTTCTGCCATAAGCCCAGTTGAAGTCTTCAAGTCTAGCAAGTGTCTTCAGCCTAGCGAAGAAGTTAGGCCAGCCTTGTGAATGTAATCTTAAGCCCTTGAAGCCTAACCACAAGAGCCCGGTTCGGTAGCCCGAAGACCGCAACCAGCCCACCTTCAATTAGATTTGAAGCCCAACCCAAATTAAAAGCAAATCTCAGATTTGGGCTGAGATTTGTTAGGCCGATTTTAGGCCTATCCAAGCCCGTGGGTGTCGTCATGAGCCCAAGTTCAGCCGCCGTTGCGCCATCGTCGTGGTGAACCGGTTTTCATAATTAACCGGTGAGTTTATTTACTAAACTCTTCTTAGTAGGCTAATGACGTGTAAGGGGTGTTTAGATTTATTTAATTAGGAATTAGGTGGTTAGTGAGATTAATTTAGTGATTTAATTAGGCAATTACGCATGTTAGGTGGTTAGATTAGATTAAGAGAGGCCTAGATAAATTGTGTTATTTATCTAGAAGGGTTCGGGAATTTTTCAGGTCCATATAGGTATTTAATGTAGTGATTTTGGCCTAGGTTGGCATTTTAGTATTTAAATTGCTTTATTTAATTAATTTTAGAAATTATTTAATTATTAATCATTTTCCGTAAATTAGTCCTGGATAGTCGGTAACCGAATTTCGTGCTGATTGCAATGGTATGGTTAATTTCTACAATTGAATGTTAGTTTGTGCAAATTAAGTGCTGATTGGAATTTTGAATATTTAATTCCAAAAATTGGGAATTTCATTATTTATTCAGAAAATCCCAGGTGTCGGGTTTTAATACCGAAAATGGATTTTAAGTACTATATCAAATAGTGGGGTTTGAAAAAGATAGGTATCGGTCTTTTGATTCAAATTGACCGTGTATCCATGCACGATTATTTTCACCGAATGTTTTTAATACGAAGGAAATAGGCCGGGATCACTATTTTAATGGAGGTATTAGAGTGCAATGCACAATGTCCTGGGTCGAGATTGAGTGGTCGTGTGTTGGTTAAGAGAAACCGTCTCGAGCAATTATGCTGGACGTTACTAAATCCCTTTACGGGTTACCCATGCATTAGGGTAGCGGGTCGCAGTATATTTTGGACCTACACCCCTTCGGGGAAGCCGTCTAATTGAGAGACATTGCCATGCTCAAAGGGGGTGAGACGACGCCTGGCAATGCCAGAAGACCGCTAATAGAGTTGGCCGTACCCTTGAGGGGTGTAATTAACAATTGAAACTCATGATTGTTGAGTTTGATGCACCCGATTATGAGACCAAAACTGTGTGACATGAAATGGGACGTGTCATAACGGTTTAGCCTTATAATCAGAACCCTAGTGATTAATTGAATTGATGAGGTGTTCCAGTTATTATGTGTATTGATTATATGCATTGTGATATGAATTGTACTAACGTGCAGAAAGAAAACTGAGGCGAGGTAAGTCCTCTGTGCCAATTGTGTGGTTGTGTGGCTAGAGCGCCTTGAAGCATATTTCCCTCCTAATATGGGTTGAGTAGGTGGACTTGCTGAGACATTGTCTTACTGGTTATTGAATAACCATTTTCAGGTCTTTAGAAGGTGGTCATGGAAGACCAAGGACTCGAAGTCTGAGGAGGAGAAGTATGGAGGATCGGTGGATATGTCCTATCAGTATGTCATAGGACAGCCTCTTGTGAGAGTCGACCTTTTTTGTAGGCTTTCGACTGAACTCGTTTTGTCCCTGAATCTCGTTGTTTAAAAAAGTGTGCTTTTATGAATTTATATCTTGCTTTTCTATCCCGAGATGATTATTGTCAGGGGATTTATTTTCGCTTTCGCATGTGCTTAAAAATCAATGGGTCGGCGACTCGTTCTAGGAAGTTGCAAAATATTATCGACCAAGAAGGGATGGGCACGCGCTCGGGGTTCGGGGTGTGACAATTTTAATATGCAGTCAATAAAATTTGTAAATACACCTTTAGAGAAACACTTTAAACTTTTAGATAAATTATCACCGCAAATTGAGGAGGAAGATGAGCATATGTCTCGTGTTCCTTATTCTAGTGCTGTGGGTAGCGTTATGTATGCTATGGTGTGCACTATGCCTATTATTTCACAAGCTGTGATTGTGATTAGTCGTTATATGAAGCGTCCTAGTAAAGCTCATTGGGAAGTTATGAAATGGATTCTCATATTTTGAAGAGGACAATACATAGGGACAACAATGGCAGTGAGATCACTGATTTTGTGGATTTGGATCACGCCAGTGACTTAGATGATCGTAGATCTTTAGCAAGGTATGTGTTTACGCTAGCAAGTGGTGCAATTAGTTGGAAAGCGTCCTTATAGGATCACATTGCATTGTCTTCAACTGAGGCAGAGTACATGGCACTAACCTTTGTAGCGAATGAGGTGATATGGTTACAAAGTTTGCTCTAGGACTTTGGTTTAGAACAAGAAAAATGTGGATATATACTATGATAACCAATATGCAATATATTTGTTATATAATTCAGTTTATCACGAACGAACGAAGCATATCAACATCAAGTACCACTTCATTCGTGATGTCTTAGTTAAGGGTAATGTTATTGTAAAAAAGATTGTTACAGCAGATAACTCGGCAGACATGATGACTAAGTCTGTTCCTTTAGAGAAGCTCAAGCTCTACTTGAGCTTTATTGGCGTATGTGGAGAGTGAGCGCCTGTCGAGGCGTTGGAAGAGCAGTATGGATGATGGACGCTATAACTTGGCTTCAAATATCGAGCCAAGGTGGAGAATTATTAAATTATGTCTCGAGTTTTGAGCATTTGCAAAATGCGATTCGCTTGGATGAGGAAATTCGCTAGACTCTTGAAGATTTACAAAAGAAGAAATTAAAAGAAAGAAAAAGGGAGCAAAGTTTCTTCTTTGTCGCGGAAGCTTGCGGAATCCGAAAAAGGCAATGAGATCATGGGGCCTAGAGTCAAAGTTGTTAACTCTAGGCACACACACGTATAAGGACCCTTTTTTGGCGTGAAGTCCTCTGTACGCGTAAGATGCCAAACGTGGTAGTGGGCCCAGGTCAAAGTTGTTGACCTCGGCACACGTATAAAACAGAAATAAGAAGCAGGTCTTCTTTTCTTTTGGTAAAGAAGTCGCCGAAGCAAGAAGCCACCAAAGCCTATGTAGAAGAAGCTGCGAGAAGCTGCACGTACACCAAAGAGGAGCTACACGAAAGAAAGAAAAGGAAGTTGGAGATACTTTCTTTTTGGCGTACGACTTGATCGCGCGGTAATTTTGTGCCGTGAGTTTTTGTCCAAGTAAGTTGTTTATTTACAAACACTTTGGATTTAGGGTTAAAGTTAGGTGTGGGAAACACTCAAGTGTGTGAGCGATTGTAAACTATGATTATTTGATTATAGTGGATTATTTATTACTGGCTCTTCCCGTGAACGTAAGTACTGATACTCGAATTGAACCATGTAAATTTCTGGTGTTCTTATTATTTCTCGTTTATTTTTCGCGTGATTTCGCATTGACGTAAATTGCAAGATCCTATCGTTTCCGTGTATTATATCCCAACAGAAATCAAAATAGATGTTAGTAACATGCAATTGAAATAATGAAATGATCAAAATGACCAACAGACATCCGCTTGTCTTAGTGAGTTACCGACAATTTGGGGAATTTACCAATGCCGAATGCAATATTAAGTTATAAAAACTTTGCCGTGGAAGTTAGAAACTGATAGGTGATCAAAATGTGTTTATTATGTGATCTATGCCTATGGTCACTGCATCAGAGACTCTTGGGATGAGGAGCGACAAGTAAGAGAAAGAGCTTCGAGATGGCCGAAACGTGTCTTGCACTTCTTCAGCTAAACGATCTTTGAAGAGATCCCATACTGTTTTGTGTTTGCCACACAAAGGAGCCAGTTCAGGGAGAGAGAGAGAGAGAGGGTTTTTAATAAGCTGGTGACATGAAGTGATTTTCCAAGAAATAGGATGCGAAAATGGCTGCAGGCAATGTAAGCGTGACAAAAAATTAAGTTGATTTGGTCTTTCTTGGACTGAGATGAAGACTAAATGACAGTACTCCAAGGGCAAGGGGGGGTCGAGGAGTCATTACATGCTTGATGATTTCAATAACTATGTGTATTCCATAACGAGGTATTGTGCATTTTAATCTGTAAGCCTCTTAAATTTGTCGTTATGGAAAGGGCCCTCATGAGGTGAGGTGAGGGATTGTTGAGTTTTGATTTTCAAATTAAGAGATAAGGGTATTCTAGATCATGCACATTTATTTTAAGATTTTTTGAAGGGATACTATATAAGGAATGTGTTTAATGACACGTCTCCAACTCTAGTCTCCATATTATTTCCTATTTTGTTTTTGCCTTTCTTGTTGTTGAATATTTGGATCTTATGGCTCACCAAGTGATTTTTAGAGCCTTTTGCTTGTACTCTCATACTCGCCTTTGAAGATATTAAAACCCCTCTATCTTCCCATGGTTTTTCCCATTTTGGGTTTTTCTTCACATAAATCTCGCGTCTCATATGATTTTAATTTTGCTTTCATCATTTATTACTTGTACTTCGATTGGTACATTTTCTGGTGTTTTTCCGTAATAGGGGTGAGTCCTTGCTTAAAAGTCACAATTATCCATTTGATTATGAGATTGTGAAAAGAAATGATAAGTTCCACATTGATTGAGAGTAAGGGGTCATCGTCTCCCTCATTAGAGTCCTTGTTATAAGGACAAAATCGTATGATCCATGGGCTAAAATGGACGATATTGCATGATAAGGCATATGCAAACTCTGATATCATCAATACTAAACTAAATTTGGACCATCGTATTTAATGAAATATATTTGAAACCATCATCATAGTCACATGAGACTTACTAATACTTAATGATTCATGATTCAATTCAGTACATATAGTTATACTAAATTTATGCAATAATTTCTCAGCACGAAAGGGGGATGGGACCAAAGCGCACCCTCGCCCTACCGATTTTAGTATTTTCCAATATCATAAGAACCTTAATAATCACAACTAGTGAGTGCTTGAGAAATGAATCTTTTGGCAGCCCCTCAATCAATCGTGGTTCAGGTACACACTTTCATCTATACTAATGATTTCCATGAATCTTTTGGCCCCTCTCACTCATTCTTGGTACAGATGCACCCTTCTTTCATACTGAGTACTCTCCGTCCTCCTCACCCCCCCCAAAAAAAAAAGCGCCTGTGTCTTTTGCTTTCTTTTCCATTTACAGCAGCAATTTATGATCTAGTTAGCATGTTGTTATATTTTGTAGGTTATGACATTTGATGATTTTAATGATAATTCCATTTATGCACCATTAATTAATTTATCAAGGGTGGAAGTCACTTAATTCTCTGATTATTTATACTTGATATCAGTTTAATGCATCTGTAGGCTATACTCTCTTTGTGTCTTAATGAAAGGAAAGTAGAAAATTTCAAAAATCTATTTGTCGGTTCAAATTTGAATTTCACCACTCGCTTTATTGTCAATACGCACTAATATAAATTTTTATTGATCCTGTAACATTTTTCTTCTTTTGTGGCATTGCAGGCTTTGTACTTCACTATTTTTCCAAATAAATGACCGGTGGAAAAACTTTTTTTTAAGAGCAAAGTCCAAGCCAATTAAAAAAGGAAACCAGCTAATCTCATATTAAACTTGGTGAAATAAATCTTAAACTCATGTGATGTATGAGGAAGAATTATTGTACTGGTAAAATTATAACTTAACAAATTTTAATTTTCCGGTTTGCGTATATTGAACAATTGATCGATATTGTAACATGGCTCCCTCAAGAGCCGATTTCTAAATCCGTCCCTACTGAGGGGATGTGAGTGTGCCACGTGTGTCAACATACATTTAAATCATAAGATATCTATTGCATTTTATTTAACCCTCACAATATCGATGGTCCAAATACATTTTAACTCATTTGTTCCTCCCACTTGGTAGTTTGATTATATGAAGCTTATAAAATTCTAGTGGACTTTAAAAATAGACCAAGTGGTTGTTTGATTTTATGACACTAATTTGCCCTCAAATTTTTAAAGTACATAGGGTCTCCCCATCCTAGAGCTTCGTTCACGTTAAAAAGATTCGGTTGCAAGATTTCAGAGATGCTATTCCTAATACACTACAAAATAGCAACTTGATACAATATTTTTAAATTAATCGGTCAGTCGTATCAATTCAAATCTTTTGACTATCAAAGTCGGCAGATTGATTCACCATTTGACTCCACCAAAAAAAGAGTATTTCTCTTTGAAATATGTTCTCAAAAGGAGACTTTTGTTTTCCTTTTCTTTAGAAGCATTTCAAATTTTGTTAAGAGGAGCACTGGTTAAACCCCCGAGTAAAGAAAATTTGTCAATTTTAACGCATTATTTTTCTCTTATTATAAATAGCAGTGAATTGAAAATAAACATATTTCTTTATTGAATATGGTCAACTAGTGCCCCGACACACTTGTTAACGAGACCATTTTCATTTTTAACGTACTTAAATATATATATGACTTGACAATTTGGGAATATGAATAAGGGCTTGAGACACCAATAGTCTTTAGGGTTAATACACGGAAAACTTTAAACTAGTAGGCATGTGATAAATTTACTCCAAACTAGAAACACTAAATTGATATATTTGTGACAGATGTTCATTAATTTCTGTTAAATGTTATCGTCAAAGTACTGAGTTAAATAATACATTGCAGTTGATGAGTACCAGTTTGGGGTTTTACCTTCCGTTATCACAAGTGTACTAGTTTGTATTTTTTTTTTTTTGTGGTATTAATCCAATTTAATTGAAACTAGTGGAGAGTCAATTTATCACAAATATACCAATTTGCGGTTGTTGACGATGGAAAAAAAATTAGTTTGAATAAATTTGTCTTAAATATACTAATTTTTTTTCTTTTCAATGTGATCCTACCATTAAAAATATAATGGAATTTGCTTACGTAGCCTTTGGCGTTATTGACTTATCTTTTTTTTTCTTGTTTGTTCAGCTTCGTTCTTAAAAAATTATATTTTGGTTCTTTTTCTCTTACAAGTTCACTTAAGCATGATGAGGGTCATCAAATATTTTCAAGATAAACCTCATCAAATATATTCAAGATAAACCTCACCAACCCTTCAAGATAAACCTCGCCAACCCTTATCTAAAACTAGTAATATTCAACACAACACCTTGACAAGACATATACACTAGATGCGTTAATGTTTTCATATAAATTTCAATGTGACCAATAATAGAAGCATAACAATATCAAAAGTCATGAAACTCATTACAAAAATATAATTGAGTCTTAAAACTTACCACGAAGTGCAATTGAGTTCTAAAACTTTTAGAAAATGCAATAAAATTCTAAAATTTGTCGAATTAATCTAATCAAATCCTTTTTTTTTTAATTGTACCTAAAGTTTTATGACTTGATTGCACTTTTTGAAAGTTTTACTAATTGATTGCATTCTCATGACAAGTTTTAGGACTTGATAACATTTTTTGAAACTTTTAGGACTCAATTACACTTTCATGATAATTTTTATTACTTTAAGTGCACTTATCCCAATAATAAATATGGAGCACTGGACAATTAGAGTGCCAAAACTTGGCACGAAAAGATACTTAAGTACCAAAAAGTTAGAAAAGTAATAAGTGCCAACAGTGAGAAAATTCGACCAAAATGCTTACGTGGCGACTTTTTGGAGAGGCAAGTGCAAATCAACATTGTTTTGCACGCTGACGTGGCTAAACAAGTGCAAAAATGACATCATTTTCCTGCTGACGTGGGTAAATAATTAATATAAAATATAATTAAATTGAATTTAAAACTAAATTTATTTAAAAAAATAACAAAATAACAAAGAGAGAGAGAGAGAGAGAGAGAGAGAGAGAGAGAGAGAGAGAGATTGCAAACAGCGAGAGCTAAGCCTTTGTCGCTACCTCCCCACCGTTGTAGGCCCTTCTTGGTGACAGTGCGGGTAGGGCCAATCGGGGTCGCAAGGGTGGCGGTCCTTGGCTCGGCTGGACGAGGGCCACCAACCCTCGCCGGATCTAGGCAAAGGCTCACGAGCCCTTGCCTTTGGTCAATCGGGGTCGCTGGCTCTTTCCAAGGACGGGGGGAGGTGGCAGCAATGGCGAGGGCATAGCCTTTAGGCGCTTGCAATTGTCTTCCTCCTTATTTTAATTTTTTTTTATAATTTAATTTAATTTACTTTTATATTAAAATTCAAATCCGTGCCAAAACGACGTTGTTTTTACATTTCTTTGCTGAGTTAGCTTTCTGGTGAGTTACATAGGCAAGCAAAATTAATTAAAAAAAAAAAATTGCCATGTAAGATTTCCGATGGAGTTCGTTAAAAGTAACACTCAAGTATCCCATTTTTTTTTTAAAAAGTGGCACTTGCGTATCACTTTCTAAACTTTTAGTATTTAAATGTCCAATTGTGTCAAGTTTTGACACTTAGGGTGTACTTTTACTATAAATATGCCATGTGTGATTTGACCTTTTTACCCGTTTATAATGTGCTTGAATTCATTTGGTAAGCAATTTAAATTTTCCTTGTGTTAATACAATATGTTTATATACATTTAGAAATACTTACGATATGTAAACACAAGTAACTGCTTTTTATCTTGAATGTTTTGTATTGTGAAATATATTTAATTAACTTGGTATGTTTGTGTTAACTGTGGTTGGAAGCAAAGACAATCATTCTTAAACTCCCTTTCACCCTTAGTCATCTTATCATAATCGGCAATGATTGGAGGCAACGATGATTGAGCGATGGCCAATGAAGTAATTTTTGGACTTGTCACTCCATCACTCTATTGTTGGAATATAATAGGATATGTTAAGTTATTTTTAATTTTTTTTTATCTAATATGGGTTTATCCCACCTTGTTCAGGATTTCTTCTCAGGCATTTTATTTGGATATATTTGAGTCTAGTCTGGATGATGTTACCAAATATTGGATAGAATAATTTGTTGTCCTGTCATGCTCATATCTAGATTACCAAAGACAGACAAAAATTCGAATATGGAGAACAAAAACATTCACCATAATGACACACTTCTAATCTCAATCAAGTGCTAACCGGTATCACATCGTAACAAGATTAGGTCCAATTAAACTCAAATTTCACCACATGCAGTTAACACATGGCAGCGAATCATTTCAGCAAAAATCCCTCGCTAATGCATACCAAAGATTTCCATCATGTGAATCTCCGAAACAATGTCCTACATTCAATCGGGATTAGTGAATGGTGGAACTTGGCGAAGGGTAATCCAACATTGAAATAGAATATAATGAGTTTTCAAACAATTAATATAACACTCTCGACACTTCCGACTTCATCTAAAAGTGCATAGGTTTTAGCTAGCGACACCAAAGCTTTTCCGATGTTACCAGAGAATCCCTTCACCAAGTTTCCGCCACACTCGCAGATTACACCTCCTGTTCCAGCAATTTCTTGCTCCTCAATTCACAGCTCCATCTATATTTAACTTGTGTTATCCATCCTCAGATGTTTTTCCAAAGATGTTATAACGAGCACCCTTCTTTGTACACCCATTCATTGCACAAACAGCTGCAAAATTCTACAAGTTTGGCAAACCAGAAGCTAGTAAGATTTATCTTTAGGATCAGAAACGCCTCCGTCACGTTGAATCCAAAGGCCCCCAGAGAGCCATGCGGAGCAGCAAAGCATTTGAGGGGACATTTCCACTAATTTCCACTCCCTTATAAATGCCATTGCGGCACATTCGACTTTCCAGATCATCGAAAGAAGTAGCGCGAACTCCTGAAGGAATCAGAAGGCTACTCCATTACCTTTTGTTCTCGTGACACTCTCTAGAGATACGAAATGCGTCTTTCTCGACATTTCATGGGCCTTTTTTTCTCCTTTTCTTGTGCGTGTCTCCTCTGTGATGTGAGCTCAGTGCGTGAGTTCATCTCACCGCGAAGAGAGGGAAAGAAATTTGTTCGAGGAGAGCGGGCGAGAGAGACAGAGAGAGAGAGAGAGAGAGAGAGAGAGAGAGAGAAGACTAGGTAGAGTGCCTTCTCTGATGGGCTCCTGGGATAGGGTTGGTTGAAGAGTCCACGAAGATTTCCAGTGATGGGCTAGTGGGCCGCATTTATGGATCTGATGTTTGCGAGATCGTGAGTTGGACCGATCCGGGTTAATCCGAATTTGTACTAGGTGCTTAATTTTTTTTTCTTATTTGTTATTTATTTGTTATATTCTTTTTTTTTATATACATATGTATTTTTTTTTTTTTTTTTGCGTGTTTGGCTTGTCGGTCAAAAATTCAGGTGTCATCAAAAGTAAGTAAGTTCAGAGCATTGGTTAGTTTTATGCAAATAAAATTCGGTTGTAGGTATAAAAGTTGCTAATTTGCATGCTATAGTAAAAAGTTGATCAATTTCGCATCTAGAATAAAATATCAAGTCATTTTTCTACCAATTCCTTTTGACATTTACTAAAGCATTTTAAAATTGACCAGCATGGCGAATAAATATCCGTTTTTTCGTTACAACAAGGGGGTATATCAAAATCGTAGACCAAATACAGCTTCGATTGTGGAGAATGTCATAATTTTGAGCAAACATATAAGCTGACATTGATTGTTGGGTTCGCAAAGTCAGTTGTGGCTTCCTCTACATTGCAAACAAAAACCCCTGCCCTAAGAGAATCCTTGCTGTACTTAATCGTGGAGAAGAACGAAAGAAGACTTGAAAGTCTTCAAGTGATCTGTTGGAGGTTGTAAGTGGTCTGTAGTTGTGGACGTCAACCGATCGCTTATCGGTTATTTGGTGCTTATCAGACCCATCTCAAAGTCCATGGGCCCTTAGATGCTTGTTTGAAGAGTGCAATGGTATAATGGCCCAAATAAGAGAAGTCTCAATAGTCTATTGTCCACTTGATAGGAACCAAGTTGTGGATTGAATTGCGAAAACCCATCAAAAAGGAAATTTACTTCCTAATTAGTTATCTAAGCCCCCAACCTTTGTGGGATTTCTCATGTTTTGAATCTAGCTTTCGTTATTTTTCTAAATCAAAGCGTTGAATTAATGAAATTTAAATTTTGACCAAAAAAAAACTCTCTGTTTGCGTCAAGTACTATGAATCCCTTATGTGAACTAGATATTAGCTTACATGCTATGAATTTATTGTCGATGTTCTGGTGTATATTTTCTCAGCCTGTCCTCAATAAATTTACGCAAGAGCCTAAAGCCTCAAAAGCCTAATTTGAACATGACATTTATTCTATCTTCAACATCCTAAGCCTCAAAGCGATGGTCAATAGTGCTTGTACGCATGGATTGTCCCCATAGCTGCTGTGATTGATTCTACATTTCCCACACAAATCATAATTTTCGAGAGAGCATGAACAGAGTCGAAAGCCGAACTCGTGTAGTGTTCCAAACCATGAATTGTCCGAAGATCTCAACCATTATTCCGTTGTTTCGAAAAATGAGCACACATACATAGCAATAATGGCAAATGACTACAATCCTTTATATCTTTAAAGACGCACAACAAGATTCAGCTTTTGAATTGATCATGATTCAAGAATAATGTGTTCCCCCTTCATCATTGAGCCCGAAACTATGCCACTGTACATTGATTTACACTACAAAATACTCATCTCCGTCACGCTCATGTTGTCGCTGTTGCTTTCTTGTTCATGATCCCGACGGTTCCTTCTCTTACAGAGACGCGCAAAGAGCAAACAACCTGTGGAAGTGGCGATGGTGAATGTGTAGAGCGCCCAGAAGCTGTCGAGGCCCATCCTTGGTTTCTCACTAGTGATGTTCCTCGTCGTGCACTCGGGAGAGAACCACTTCTTCTCCAATCTTTTCATCTCACCGCTCTGCGAAAGCTCCAGAATGACCTCAGAGAAATTTGCAGCCAGTGAGGGGCCTTTTGGGAACACCTGCATATGGGAAGTGAAGGAGAGATAAGTAACAAGGAAAAGCATTTGCATAGCCACTATCAGGAAATTAAAGTTCGTACGATTCCTTCATTTCTTCTCTTTTTGGCTATAGTAACCCCGACTGGTCGAATAAGCCGGGTGCTCTCATTTGATACCCACTTCCTCGAGTTTCGATTACCTTTATATCTTTTCTTTGAACTTAACTCGAAGCTCATAGATCTAGTCGTTCCCTAAAAGGAATATTCAATTGCTAACTGTGTTTCAATTCATATATCTATCCACACCCCGTGTCATAATCCGTTGGCACTTGTGGTATTTTTTGCACTCAGGTTCCTTTTTCGTTTTGACTAGCCTAACGCAATGCAACACGCAAACTCACGATGCCATTGACACTCCAAAAAATCAAGTTCACGCAGAACAAGCGGATCGTACTTATAAAGCCAAAGCCGCCAAATCTGTAGTGAATAAAGCTCTCATATTTGCGTACTCCAGAAAAAGGGCGGAGATGTTGCCGCTTCTCAATTCATCTCCATAGCTCGAAGTGTTCCTTATAGGGACAATGACTTCCGTCGAGAATTTCGACGTGTTATTCATGTGGTCACAAATGAATCGGGATCACAACCCACTTTTGCTTTAGAATTTCTCAGCTTTTCCATGGCGGTCACATTTGGTCTGAGCTCCCGGACAGTGAGCATCGAGGTGAGGCCGGCTGTGTAAACTCTGTGTCAAGATCAATGCTACAAAGAACCAAATGACCAGCACGATTCGTGTGAATTTGTGATGGACTTTCTCCTCTGCAAAACTCAGCAATACATGTGTTTTTTGTTAAATCTTCGGGCTGAAAAGAGTGTGCATGGACTATAATCAACAGAGGAATGTTATAAGAGAGAGGAGAAAGTGAACCAAAGAGCAGTCGAGAGCTGATTCGTCCAAGGGCCACCGAATTCCGGATTGATCGGACGCTCCAAGTATCCAACTACAAGCGTTGAGTATATAAGGAGGCCTCCAGAGGCAACCCAAATTGTTGCAGTGAAAGGCTCCATAAAGGTCAATGCCCTGTCCGTGTCTGGTTTTGCTGGGACTATCACTGAAAGGCCTGATCCCATAAACGGTTGTGTGAACTCAATATTTTGAGCGACTGGCTAGAATAGTTACGTCACCGACTGCAGCGTCATAGGTCTTCGACCAACGTCATACCATGGAACAACATCAGAGTGATTCACTTGAGAAATTAACACCGAAATTGCACCGTCAAAGTGGACATCAGTAGTAACAGGATGTGAGACTTCGACAGTCTATTAATGCAAAGTGATATATGACCTTATGAGCAAATAATTGGTATCTGCGTGAAATGATCTTGTTGCTTGGGTCAATCTATTTAGGCTATGATGGTTCGTGAATCAAAGTAATAGTCGATATTCTATAACGCAATAACAGAAATGAAGTGGTACTGTACCTTATTGCCAACTTTTTTAGCCAAATCCTCATATGTTCCCGTGGTGACTGTAAAAATCATACTCCAAACCATCCGCAAATAGAGAAACAGCCTTCTCAAAAACATTTATGCAAAAGCTGATGTGCGTTATTATCCCTGTTGAGCTGTCCACTTCCTCCTTCACAAACTTATCAAAAGAAGTTTTGCTAGGAATTTCAATTTTTAATTGCTTGGTAACACTCTCGAGAATAACAAATTCTGTTCTTTTGTTCTCGGGAAAAAAAAAAAAGGAACAAAAATTCGTTTGATAATTTTTTTGTTTCTAAAAACAAAAATCCATTTTTTTGGTTATTGAGAATAGATTTGGAATAGAATTAAAAAGTAGAAAAAAGTTGCTTCTTGTTCTCAAGAACAATTTCTAGAATTAAGCCTTTTTTTTCTCTTCTCTTTCCTTTTCTTCTTCTTCCTTTTGGCCAGTCATCGCCCATGACCCCCAAAGCAATGCCGTGCTTGGGCAAGTTCGACCTTGCCGCATTGGGCAAGGCTCGGCCTCACTAGTCGACGCGAGGTTCGGCCTTGCCGTGCTAGGGCGAGGCCGACCTCATGCCACCCGGGCAAGGTCCAATGTCACGGTGGCCGGGCGAGCTTGTCGGCCACCAAGGAGGAAAAATAAGAGAAAAAGAAAAAGAAAAAAGAAAAAATAATAAAAGTATTAAAAAATTAAAGAATTTTACCAAACACATTTCTATCCCGGAATAGAAATTTTGTATAGTTACTAAACTCGTTTTTTTTACTCAAATTATTCCCGAGAACAAAATAAAAAAAAAAAATATTTATAATTAAAAACTATTTTCAAGAATAGAATCGTTACCAAACGCGTCTTTATTCTCACCGGAGTCTGTCCTTCTTGGATCTTCAATACGTCCGCAATTGCGTATGGCTTTCTTCTTGAACTTTGTTTCACTACAAAGCTCCTTGAGATGACGAAATTGGGAGACCAAAGCTTAGGCTCTATTTATTCAATTTCCATTAACACTTACAAGTGGGAATTTCGGTCGATGAAACAACTGACCTTTCTCAAATTGAATTGGCCCACTCAAACCCATGAGTCAAGTGCTCGATATCCCACTACGCAAACACTTGGGCACAATATCTAGCTCAGCACTGCATCTATGGTGTTTTTGATGGTCATGATGCAATCATATGCTCAAACAACATCGATATTTGGCTTGAAATGAAGTTCTCTTGAAAATTGTGATGTAACATTTTCATGAATTTGGCTTTGAATTCTCTGTATGCCTGGTTGTTGGGACAATAGGTGATTATCCCTATTACACCTTCAACAGTGGAGGAGATTGTCGAATGTTCTACTGAAGTTAGCAGGTTGGTGAATGGATTCTCAACAACTATTCAGATTATATCTCCATGGAATAGTCCCATCTTCTTTGCTTCTTTGATTAAATAACCCCTTTTGGGCGACGTGTAACATCATGATTTTCAACCTTGTACTGATTATAGGAAATGAGTTTTTCATCGACGCATCTATAGCCTTTTTCTTTGAGTTTTCCATTCACGAGATAACTAATCTATCGAGTGAAACCATTAAGGAATATAAACGCGATCGACTTGAGAATTCGATCAAAAATCGACTACTCAACCGTGCTAATCTACAAAGGTCAATTTGGCACCGTTAAAATTGATTAGAGATCGGAGATAGGTTGATTCGACAGAGGTGTGTGATTAAAGTGAGGGTGATTCTACCTAATTGCAAAATTCATGTCGAACGGCACTATATCGATTTTTTTGTTGATTTTGTACCATGTGCCCATAAATGAGACATTGAGATTTTTATGACAATCGTGAGTTGCCAATGAGTCAAAGATGCATAATGTGGATTGAAAATAATCGACCACGGGTCAAGCGCGTTAAAAATTTCTAAAAGTTACCTGGTAGGTTAGATCATACTAAAATTGCATCCGATCAAAATTAACCACGAAATTGAACCCGGTTTTAGGAATCGAAAGTTCTAGTGTGTCACGATTTATTTTTGGGACGTCAACTCATCCTTTAAAGAATTTTCGGCGAGCTCGGAATTTTTATGAAAAAAACAATTTCAGATAATTCGGAAAAGAAAAGAAATTCGGATGGGAGAGGAAAATTGCTATTTTGCTATCCAAAATTAGTTATTTATGGGAAATTATTTGCAAGAAAGTAATATGGGACCAAGAAGATAGGCTCGAGGACTTTGGGGACCAAGAAACCATAGACTCGAGTTGTGGTCGCCGTCGCGCCGCCGCCATCGAGAATCGGTTTATTCGCTAAACTTGTGAGTTTATCTCCTAATCTCCATTTAGGATGCTAATTACACTTAAAGATGGGTTAGTGGCTAATTAGTGGATTAGTTTAAGCCTAGATAGGATTAAGGGTTAATTTAGTTAGTGTAATTAGTTATTTAGTTAATTAGTTAGATTAATTAGGTGGTTAGATTAGCTTAGGTAGATTAATTAGTGATTTAATTTATTTAAAATGTAATTTATTTAATTATTTATTAAATACCGAAAATTATACTAGGATAGCTAGTTGTTAGAATTTTGCGATGATCGTTGTGGTAGTGTTAGTTTGTGCAATTGAGTGCTAATTTATGCAATTGGATACTGAGTGATGATATTTGAATTATTATTTCAAACATATAGAATTTTGGTATTTAATTGGAAAAATACCGGGTGTCAATTTTTTACGCTGAAAAGGTTTTAAGTACTATATAAAATCGTGAAATTTTAAAATTGGAGCATAACACACTTTATGGTTCAATTTGACCGTGTGTCCACGTACACGTATTTTATTGGGTGTTTTTAATATGAAGAAAATATGCCAAGTACATTATTTGAAATTAAGGCATTTGAGTGCAAAGCACGATGTCCTTGGCTGAGATTAGATGTGCGTGTGATCGTTATGAGAACCCGTCACCCGATGAAAGTCGGGTAGGCGATACTCTTTTGTGGAATGCCATTGACAACGGATGTCGGTCATAGTGGAGGCTAGATCGATGCTCCTATGTGGAATGTCGTCTAGATGTAGACGTTGTCATGATCGATGAAGCAGGACGATGCTCGGTTATGTTGGATGACTGCCGACTATTGAGTTGAATAGGACTGATGGGTCATAATAACTGGGACACGTGTGATGAGTGAAATAGCCACATCTGATTATGGGACAAAATTGTGTGGCACGGAATGAGACGTGTCATAACAGTTTGGTCTTATAATCAGGACCCCCATGAGTATTTGACGATTGGTGTACAGTGTTCCACTTGTTTTATATGTTTGTGGTATGCATATATATATATATATGAGTTGTACTAATGTGTAGGGAAGTGTTGAGGAGAGGTAAGTCTTATATGATGTGTGTTTAGGTTACCTCTAGGTGAATTATCTTCCTAATCAGGGCTTAGGGTGTGGACTCGCTAAGACTTTGTCTAACCCCGTCGTGGTTTAAAATTTTTAGGTCCCTAGTGTGGAGAATCTAGAGCCCGAGGCTGAAGAGTCTGGAGCGTAGGTGGCCTAGGGTTTTCTTTTGGACATAGACTCGTGTATAAACCAGATGTGCTTATAAAGTGTGTTTTGTTTAAAGTTGGTTATCCTGCTTTTCTATCACAAGTGTTTGGTTGTGTCTGGAGATTGTTAATTCGCTTCCGCATGTGCATAATTGATTGGGTCGGCGACGCGTCCTAGGAACGTTGCAATTTAGTCGACCACCGAGGGATGTGCGTGCTCTTGAGGTTCGGGACGTGACACGTGTGACATTCTAAAATTCGAGCCCTATAAGGGATGAATGAATGTGAATTTCGTCAATGCATTAGTGGTTGATCTCACTTGGAATTGATCACTCCTGAGACATTGACCTTGAGGTGAAAGGCTAATGAGGACAAAACTCGCACAACAAAAGAACTTGACCTGGGAAAACGACTTGATCGTGAGACTTGCTTGAGGACGATCCTGTAGATAGGTAGATCAATTATAAGGACGACTAGAAGTTGATTCGCAAGCAGAACATAATGGAACAACGGGTGATTCCGTTTACCGTTATCGAAACCGCGAACGACTCTATGTCGATCCTTAGTGATCATGTATTTTGAAATAAAAATCTATCCTCCGTAATTTTATGTAGTCAAGGACATCAATGCATCAAGATGTCTTGAACGTAATTTAGCACGAGTCGATTACGTATGAATCCTCGGAGCCGCCCATGAGTCTAAGTTGCACCCAAAATGACATTAGGCGAAATTGACATGGCATGAGGACTAAAAATTGGGCTTCAAATTATCGAGAATGTCCAGGATGGACTTTGGATGAAGCTACATCAAACAACCGACAGAGCCATTTAAGCCGAGCAATTGGAAAAAGGATTTTCGGTCTGAGGAAGCGAGCTCGTGAGGAGGTGGGCCGGGCCAAGTTAGTGTGGGCTTTAGGCCCAAGATGGACAACCACCATAGTGGGCCTAAGCCATCTTGGGCCTAAGACAAGCAAATGAGCCCATTTGACCTAAACCAACTATTCATCTTTCTAAGCCCATGGGCCATTTCTTAGCCATTTCAAGCCCAACCAATTTCCAAGCCCACTCCTATTCATGGCCAAGCCCAATCCTTAGGCCCATCCACCAATTTCAGTCCACGGATAGTATGGTAATTGTGCAAGGTGAAATGACTAAATTGCCCCTAGTTGTAGGGAGAAAATGCTAAAGAAGAGAGAGAATGTGATGTCATCATGCATGAGGACTTGAAGCCAGCCTTCAATGGCCTTGATGAGGCATTGACAGCAACTTTCCCATCACTCTCTCCCCCTCTTCAGCCTTAAACAGTCATAGCTTCTCTCTCCTCCGTTTTCTTCTTCCTCTAGTTTTTGCTCCAGCTGACCCTTCGGTGAAGAATCGAGTTAAAAGTGGTCTTCTTGGATGAATCAGCCAATGAGACACCCATTACCGTTACCGGGAGAGACAAACCATTCCAACGAGCCCAATTTCTTCTCGAACGAGTCGTCGACCGTCATGTACGGCCGTCACAAGCCGCCAGTCGCCGGCCCGCTGGTCACCAGTTTGTCGGTCCACCTACAACTTGCACTATTTCACGTTTTCGACCATTTTTCTCCCATTTCAACCCTTCCTTTGTTCATTCCATCCATCCACCCACAGGATCCCCAAAACCCCTGGGAGCCGCTGGTTGCTAGCCAACCCCCTCGTCGGAGCTCCGGCTTGAGATAGCTAGTATAAGCACCTAGAAGGGGGTGAATAGGTGCACAAACAATTTATCGAGATATGGAAGCGATTCTTGGCAAACGATAGAAAGGAAATTCTCTCTTGATTAACAAAATGAAATACGATCAAGGTAAAGAGAGCAAGGAAGAGAAAATTGAACACAGGTTTATAGTGGTTCGACTTATTCCAAGCCTACGTCCACTCTTCCGCATTGACACCCACCGGCTGGATTTCACTTATGAACAAAAGAGAAGTTACTGATACAGCTTTGCCTTGATTCCACAAAGTGTAGATGTTCTACCACACCTCCTCAAGATTTCTCACAAATATAGACTCTCTTTTGTATACAAGTATTCGCTCAAAGGAATTGTCTAAACAAAAAGGAGCTTCAGACTTTGGAATTCTTCTATCGTGCGCACCTCAACAACTTAGAACGTCTTCCTTATATACTCTTTTATGCCATCATACCCGTTGGCACTTACCAAAAGAATTCCTCCAATCTACCGTTGGACGGAATCAATTAGGAAGATTATCCGAGCTATTAAAGGAACGTGTCGATAGCCCATCAATCATGTTCGCCCATACAATCAGGATCTCGGTTTCCATAAGTAGAACCTTCGAATAATATTTAGGCAATCACCGGATCTTCAATTATCGAGTCAATCTTCGATCAATCAAAGGACTCCGTTATGTCTTTTCCAGCCACGAGATCTTCTCCGTTGATAAGGTTAAATCCTTAACGAAACATCCAGTTTTGGATAACCTTTCTTCAACGGATTAGAGACTCACAATGAGGATAGACTTTGAGTCTTGAGTCCTGGCTGTCCTGAGGTCTTCGGACTTTAAATAGAGAGTCTCGCAAGCCTTCGGACTAGGCGATGGAAACGTTTTGTCAACTTCAAAACACTTCAAGAAGATTTCTCCAACAATCTCCCCTTTTTGATGGTGACAAAACTTTCTTCCAGATTTGGATAACTTTGACCTGCAAAACATTTCTCAAACACATATGCATATCTTATAGAGATAAATGGTTAAATGAATAACACTAGAATCTGCAACCACAAAAATAGGTTAGTCTAGTATACGATAAAGCCATCCATAAGATATCAATACTAGTTAATAGAAGCAATCAAGTCCAAGTCTAGTTCGGTTCTCATCCCAGGACACAAGTCAAATAGAGTTCAAACAACAAAACAGTCCAACAAACGGTTAAAAGTTTAACAATTGAAAGTTTGTTCAAATCTTGCATCTCTCCCCTTTTTGTCAGCATTAAAAGGATGAGATGAAGTCAAGATTGCTTGGGAACGCGGACAAGCTGAAAATCTTCCATAGATCGAACGATGCCTTCCCGGCCTTTTCAAGTCTTCCTTCGCCAGTGCAATCTCCTCACCCTTGGCATTGGCCTGAATCTGAACAGAGAGGGCTTGGATCTTATCATTCAATGAACATGAAGAAACTTGACCCGCATTCCGCAAGTTTTGAACCTCGCATCCCAAGGCATAAATTTGACCTCGCATCTCCAAGAGAATATCCATGATTAACGCGAAAATCTGCTGCATTATCGGTCCGAGTACTTGCTTCGGCTCGATCGATGGAGTAAATGCGGATGATGGTAGATCGGCATAATCTCGGCAGGTTTGGCGATGAAACTTCATGACCTTCTTCTGGGCCGAGAGGCATAAACATCCTGCGGGTCTGCAGTGAGCGACGACTCCTTCACTTGCATCGGGATATGAAGACTTCCTTCTTTCTCTTGATCTCCCCCATGTTTCCATGCCTACGGTGGAGAAGAGAGTTCCTCGGTTCTCCTTCTTCTCTTCTTTTTCTTCAGTCTTTCCTCCTCTCGCTTCTTTTTCAGCTTCTTTTTCTTCTTCTTCCTTCTCCTCTCGCTTCTTTTGTCATTTGTTCCGATTCTTTCGTGGAACAGACGACTTAAATTCTTCAAAGCCATTGCGAGATGGTGATGTCTTCCTCATCATCTTCATCCTCAACTAGGAGAGCTCTTCTTCTCTTGGATGGAGCAACCATGGGCTCCTTCCCTTTTCTTTTAGATGCGAAGAGATTTGATGAGTTTTGGCAGAGTCTTCTCCTTGAATTTCTCCAACTCCTTGCTCGTTCCTTGAGACGCATTTTGGTCACCATTTTCAGTCCTACCACCATATGATCGCATGGTCGAACACAAAAGATTTGCGGAGGCTGAATATTCAGATGTCCGAATAACTTCGTAACAAGGCTTGGGTAAGGGAGTTGACCTCTTCCTTCATCATTGCTCTATACATGTGAAACATAATAGTGTGAGAGAGAGAAAACCTTTTCTCAGTGAGGATGGCATACATCAGCTTTGCCTCTGAACTTGAAACATCAGTCTTGGAAGTTGATTTCGGTTAGAGGCAATTAATCACAATCTTGTGAAGCAAGATGTTGAATGCACTCATCCTTAAGTAGGTGATCTTCTCCTCTGTTCTCTGTCCTTCACCGGTTCCGGTGTGGCCTTGAGCAATGGAAACTTTGATTGGTTGATATCTTCCTCTTTCAACTCCTAACACATCGCCAAAGATATTCATATCCACAACATAGTCTTGGTCTTTAACGCTGAAAGAGAATCTATTCGCATCCAAAAGCTAAGATTTGAATAGAAATATGCAGGTTAATTCGGCATAGGCCTGCGCAGTGTCGGAGCAGAACTTTCAAGTTGAAGAGAACCGAACTTTTCCCTCAAATTCACATTCACAACATCCAAAAATCAAAATCTACACTCCTAGGGTTTATTACCCCACGCTTCAGCAATTTCGAGTATAGATCCTTTTGTTCCTTCGATCGAACAAATCTCCCAATTTTCCTTGATTTTCAACCGCAACACCCAATTTCGGTTGAAATTGACTGTACAATTTGTCATCATCATTCCCATCTACGGATTCGGCCCCCCAATCACGAGGATCACTTGGGATATTCGCAAGGGTTTCCTCAGCCACCCCTTTACGAGCAATTCCCAAACTTTCCATTTTTCGCAGAAAGATATATTCGTTCCCATATCCTTTGTCTTTAAGAAAATCATCAACATAGTTCAAAGGAGTACGAATTCCTTTTAAGGCACGATGTAGCTGGTAAATATAAGCGGGCTTTTGAACTCTTACAGGGTCTGCATCCTCGATGATTTCTTCCCGTTGTTGATGATCAACGCCTTGAGGACTAGATGGAGGAGAATGACGCTGCGAGAATGTTGTGGGCTCGGTTGCTGTTCCGAGACACTTCTTCTTCGAAGATCGAAGTGCGTAGGCCCCTCACTCATTCGCCGTGGTCCCCGCTTGCGATTCTCGAAGACTTTCTTGAAGATGACATCTTTCTCGCCTTTGGAAGATTCCTTGCTTGACTTTCCCAAGAAAGATGACAACTTTTTGAAGATTAAACAAAGAAGACAAATGGGAATGGAGGATCGATGCTTTCTAGGGTTTTTGAGAGTAAAGTAAAGAGGAATCAATAGTGCACGATCGGTTAAAGAGAGAGATAAACGAACCGTCACAAAGGAAATAAAAAGATGCATTTTCAAAATAACTGTCTTTTTCCTCAAAAATAGCCATTTCAAAAATAACTTCCTTTTTGAAAATGAAACGATGCAATAATTACGTCGATTAAATATAGCAACACAGTCTGACGATCCTACTTTTTCAAGATAAGATTAGAGAGAGAAAGACTTACAGTCTGACGGTCGTACCAAGACTATCTTACAGATAAAGTCTTGTATGTCTGAGTCTGAAAGTCTTTAGACTTTGATTTCCTCATACCTCAAAATGTTTAGTCTGGAACGAATAGATTCAAATTGATTTTTCTCCAAAGGCTTTGTGAATATATCCGCTAGTTGGTTCTTTGAGTCAACAAATTGAATTGAAACATCTCCATTTTGAACATGGTCTCTAATAAAGTGACGTCGAATCTCTAACTCGCTTTGCTCTTGAGTGGAGAATTGGATTTTTGGTGAGGTTGATAGCGCTGGTGTTGTCGCAATTAATCTCCGTGCATGAGTCTTCAATTTCAAAGTCTCTTAGCTGTTGTTTTATCCATAGAATTTGCGAACAACAACTTCCAAGGGCTACATACTCTGCTTCTATTGTTGAAAGAGCCACAGTGCTTTGTTTCCTTGAAAACCAAGACACTGTCCTGCTTCCAAGCAACTGGCAAGTTCCCGAAGTGCTCTTTCTATCAACTCGCAACCCGCCAGATCTGCGTCTGAATATCCTTAAGATTAAAGTCTCCTTCTTAGGATACAAAAGACCAATGCTTGATGATGAAGCAACGTATTTAATAATACGTTTTGCAGACTTTGAGATGGGATTCTCTAGGATCCGATTGAAACCTAGCACGGATGCAAACACTCAACAAAATGTCGTCTAGAAGTAGTAAGATAAAGAAGTGAACCAATGATGCTCTTGTACAGCTTTTGATCAACTTTCTTCCATTCTTCATCTTTGTCTATCTTCAAAGAACTTGACATCGGTATGTCGGTCTTTTTGCACTTTTCCAGTCCAAACCTTTTGACAAGATCATTAGCATATTTTCCTTGATAAATAAAAGTTCCTTCCTTCAATTGTTTTATTTGAAGACCAAGAAAGAATGTTAACTCTCCCATCATACTCATTTCAAACTCATCTGCATAGACTTAGAAAATTTCTTACACAGATTTTCATTAGAGGATCCAAAAAAATAATATCATCCACATATATTTGAACAAGTAAGAAACTTTGTTTTCCTTTTTGATAAATAAAGTTGTATCTACTTTACCTTTGACAAAACCATTTTGTATTAAGAACTTACTTAGTCTCAGTCATTACCAAGCTCGAGGTGCTTGCTTTAAACCATACAAAGCCTTTTCATGAAGATTGAGTCGGCTTCTTTGGGTCTTCAAGCCCTGGTGGTTGTTCCACATAGACTTCCTCATGGATGAATCCATTTAGGAAAGCACTTTTTGACGTCCATTTGAAATAACCTGAAATTTTTATGACAAGTAAATGCAAGTAATAAACGAATTGCTTCTAACCTTGCTACCGGTGCATAAGTCTCGTCATAGTCGATCCCTTCTTCTTGTGTGTATCCCTTGGCCACGAGTCTTGCTTTGTTCCTTATGACTTTACCTTTCTCGTCCATCTTGTTTCTGAAAACCCATTTAGCTCCAACAACTATTTTACCTTTCGGTTTTGGAGTTAATTCCCGTGACATCATTAATGTTGAACCTGCCCAGCTCTTCTTGCATAGCTTCAATCCAGCTTTCATCGATAAAGCTTCTTCTATGCTCTTTGGTTCAATTTCGAAACGAGAGCCACGGACTAGACTCTTCTCGCCTTTTTGGATCTGTGCGAATTCCTTCATTAATTTCGCCGATAATAAGATCTTTGGGATGATTGGACTTATGCTTCCGATTACTTGTTGATTTGTCTCGGTTGATGATCTCTTTGTTTGAATCTTCACGAACAACCTGATGCTGGTCTTCCGTAGTCCGAGATACTTCTTGAGTTGTAAGCTTTGGAGGGTCTGGAGTAGGTTCAGACTCTTCTTGATGAGTCTGACTTGATTCATCTTGCGTTGAGTCTTGAAATTTGACATTCATTGACTCCTCCACCGACCGGCTCTTCTTGTTATAGACTCGTAGGCTTTGCTTGATGTAGAATATCCAAGGAAGATACCTTCATCGATCTTTCTTCAAACTTACCAACTCGATCTTTGCATTTTTCAATATAAAACATTTGCAACCGAATACATGAAAGTATGAAACAATAGGCTTCTTATCTTTGAATAACTCATAAGGGGTTTTCTCTAGAATAGGTCTTAAGAAGACTCTATTGATGATATAGCATACCGTTGAAATGAGCTTCAGCCCAAAATCGTGAAGAAATCTTACTTTCAATTAAAAGAGTTCTAGCCATTTCTTGAAGAGATCTGTTCTTTCTTTCCACAACTCCATTTTGCTTAGGAGTATATGGAGAGGAGAACACATGCTTGAAGCTTTATTCATCACAAAATTTTGTAAAATCTTGATTTTCAAATTCACCTCCATGATTTGTTCTTATACTTGAGATAACACATCCTTTTTCATTTTGAACATTTTTAGCAAATTTTTCAAAATACGAGAAGGTTTCGGACTTACTTGCAAGGAAATATACCTAAGTAAAACGGGAGTAATCGTCCACAATTACTAGGCAATATTTCTTACCTCCAATACTCTGTGTTTTGGTTGGTCCGAAGAGATTCATATGCAGCAACTGCAGTACATGATTAGTAGAGACATGATTTATTGGCTTAAATGAATTTCTTACCTGCTTTCCCAGAATACATGGAGTGCATGGATTAGTCTTTTGATAAGGTAATTTGGGTAGACCTCGAACAAGCTGCTTTGATGAGATTTTGGCTAATTGCTTCATGTTGACATGACCAAGCTTTCTATGCCATAAGCTTGCTTCGTCTTGAATTGAGATAAGACATTGCGATTCATTTGGTTTCACATCCATAAGATAGATGTTTCCATGTCTTCGACCCATGAAAGATCGAGTAGAGTCTTTACCGATTCCGAACATATTCCTTCTTGAAAGAAGATCTTGAAACCAGATCACACAATTGACTAATGCTTTGAGAAGATTGTAATTGAGTCCTTCCACTAAGGAAACATTACTTATTGTGAGATTTCCAATTTTCACAGTTCCAAATCCCACAATACTTCCTTTGTTGTTTCCTCCAAATGAAACTTTTCCACCATTTACTTGAGCAAGCTTTATAAAACAATTTGAGTCTCCCGTCATGTGTCCCGAGCATCCACCGTCAAGATACCACTTTGCCTTTTTCTTGACGAGACCTGCATTTAAAATAAAGTCTCAAGCTTTCTTTGGTACCCAAACTTTCTTGGGTCCTTTGGTGTTAGTAAGATAAGCATTATTAGCCCATATTTTCTTAACAGGTTTCCAAACTATAGACACTCTTTTCAAAGTGATCCGGACTGTTGCACTTTGAACATCCGAGAGCATTTCTACCTCTGATTTTAAAAACTTTCTTGAAATGATTTTTGTAAGCCTCTCTCGAGGGTCGTTTCTTAATTCTTTCTTTTACTTTAGGAAAATCAATCAAGGGAATTGTTTCTGCTGTCATACCTAGACCGGACTTATTGAAGTAAGGTCTTTGAGCTGAAAGAATTTTTTCAAGTTTTTCGACACTATTGAAAATTTCTTTGAAATATTTGATAAGTCAGTTTTTAAAAGAGCATTTTCTTTTAAAAGATTATCTTCATTTTCTTTAAGAGTGGAAACAAAAGTCTAGACTTTTAACTCTTTCTTCTAAAACGTTTTCCTTTTGTTTTAGAGCTGAGTTTTCTTTTTTTTAAGTTCGGAAATTCTTTTGAGAGAAGTCTTAAGACTAAAACACAGTTCATCAATGTATTTAGAAACTTTGACAGGAATTTTAAAATTACTTGCCTCAAATTCACCATGTCTGAGTCCTGTGCCATTAGACATAGATTGGCATATTCATTATCACTTTCTTCACACTCTTTGTATCACTCCAGTGTTCGGCTTTGAGAGCTTTTCGAAAATTTTCAGCTTTTCCTTTCTTCTTCTTCGAAGAGAGGACAGTTGGTCTCGATGTGTCCCTTTTTCTTACATTCAAAGCAAACCACATCTTTGTTTGGTTCCTCATCATCAACAGACTTGGTCTCGCTGTCTTTGAAAGCTTTGTTTCTTTGAGTTGAACCTTCTTCCTTTTCTATTCATTTTTCTGAATCTTCTTATCATGAGAGCAAGCTCCTCATCGTCCATATCATCTTCGAATCTGTATCATCAGAATCATCATTTGATTTTAATGCAATGGATTTCTTACCTTTTGGATCTTCATCTTCATTGATCCGTTCCACTTCATAAGATCAAGAGTTCCAATCGGCTCGTCGGCGTATAATGGCATAATTCTTTGCGTCTCTCTTATCGAAGTCTTTATGTGATTCCAATCCTTGGAGAGTCCACGCAGTAGCTTGTTTACCTTCATGGGATCAGAAATTGTTTGTCCTTGATTCTCAAGACCATTGACAATATCTCAAAACGGCTAAACATGTCGTTATAGATTCTCCCGGTTTCATTTTGAAGGCTTCATATTGACCGAGAAGAATGTTAATTCTGGTTTCCTTCACTGATCTGTTCCTTCATAGGTGATATGCAATCTGTCCCAAACTTCTTTTGCTGTAACACAAGAAGATATTCTATTATATTCGAGTTGGTGACAAAGCACAATATAAAGAGTAAATTGCTTTTGCATCGAGTGCTTGTCTCTTGATTATCTCTTCCCCGAGTCATTCCGCCGGGTCTCAATAGTTTCTTTCCCCCTTTCGGACCGATGCAGCTGTATGAGTAATTCCTTTTCTACAACGTCCCATTCCGAGGATCCTTTGATCGTAGGAAAGCTTTCATCTTGTTCTTCCGGATGTTGTAATCCTTTCCATCAAAGTAGGGTGGTCTGGTATTGCTTTGCCCTTCCATCAGCCCTGGTGCTAGCATACTAGCCATGGATCTTTTTCTACGAAGTAAAACACTTCAAATAAAGTAAATACACAGGCTCTGATACCAATTGAGATAGCTAGTATAAACACCTAGAGGGGGTGAATAGGTGCATAAACAATTTATCGAGATATGGAAGCGATTCTTGGCAAACGATAGAAAGGAAATTCTCTCTTGATTAACAAAATGAAATACGATCAAGGTAAAGAGAGCAAGGAAGAGAAAATTGAACACAGGGTTTATAGTGGTTCGGCTTATTCCAAGCCTACGTCCACTCTTCCGCACCGACCCACCTTGGATTTCACTTATGAACAAAAGAGAAGTTACAGCACAGCTTTGCCTTGATTCCACAAAGTGTAGATGTTCTACCACACCTCCTCAAGATTTCTCACAAATATAGACTCTCTTTTGTATACAAGTATTCGCTCAAAGGAATTGTCTAAACAAAAAGGAGCTTCGGACTTTGGAATTCTTCTATCGCGCACACCTCAACAACTTAGAACGTCTTCCTTATATACTCTTTTTATGCCATCATACCCGTTGGCACTTACCAAAAGAATTCCTCCAATCTACCCGTTGGACGGAATCAATTAGGAAGATTATCCGAGCTATTAAAGGAACGTGTCGATAGCCCATCAATCATGTTCGCCCATACAATCAGGATCTCGGTTTCCATAAGTAGAACATTCCAATAATATTTAGGCAATCATCGGATCTTCATTTATCGAGTCAATCTTCGATCAATCAAAGGACTCTGTTATGTCTTTTCCAGCCACGAGATCTTCTCCAGTTGATAAGGTTAAATCCTTAACGAAACATCCAGTTCGGATAACCTTTCTTCAATGGATTAGAGACTATCAATGAGGATAGACTTTGAGTCTTGAGTCCGGCCGGCTGTCCTGGAGGTCTTCGGACTTTAAATAGCAGAGTCTCGCAAGCCTTCAGACTAGACTGATGGAAACGTTTTGTCAGCTTCAAAACACTTCAAGAAGATTTCTCCAACACGGCTAAGCCGTTCAACTCAGTTTCTCCTCCAGCAGGGCTGTTTTTCAGTGTTTTCAGTGGGAGTCCGAGCTGTGGTTGCTGTGTTGAGCTTGGGACGGCCTTGGATCATTATTGTAGAAGTCCCGATGCGTAGCCATTGTTGTCGCCGCCGCATCAGTGCCTTTGACCTGCTTAACGGGTGAGTTTAGTTCATAATCCTTCAATTAATGCCTAAACTTGCTTAGGGTTGGTTTAGTTAGATTTAATTATAGTTTAGGAGATTTAATTAAGTTGTATTAGCCCTAAGATAGGTGGTTGGAGGGATTAGATTAGTTTAGCTTAATCTTGATTTATTTGCTTAATTGTACTTATGTGTTTAATTAAGCTTGTTTTGCTTAATTAATTGTTTGTTTGTTTGAATTAATGTATTGTTTAATTTTTTAGTTGAATTTATTATTTATTTAATTCTGGAAATTTACTATTCACGCGACGCGACACTGTTCACAAAATACTGTTCACGTGCACTATTCACTTGAGAGCGAAAAATTACCTTGTTTCATGTGTGTTGATTTGATGACGTGAATGAATGTGTAAATGCATGGGTATTCACACGAATTGAGTGATGATTTTTATAGTCATGTGTTTTTTTTTTGATAAATGTAAGAATATATAAAAAGCTTTGAACCAATGTACACAAGATCGGCGCTGAAACTTTCACTTAAAGAGACAACAAGTCTAAATGAGTGAATGGGAGTAGATGTAAAAAAGAAACACCCTAACGGGAGGGGCAAGAAGAAGAAAACCAAAAGGGCAGACTAACTAAAGCCACACTAGCCAAGACGGAAAGAGCACTGAAACTAGAAGTCCTCAAGGCGGTCAACAAATAGCCGAGTGGATAAAGCAACTAGTAACAGGGAGCTGCGAGGCCAGATGCGGAAGCAACTCGACGAAACCCGCAGCAAAACAGAAGAGAGAAGGACCTCAAAGAGCCAAGAGGATGCAAGGCTAGGAGTCAGAAAAACCACCGAAGATACAGGAGTCAAAGCCCTAGCAACGTTGGAGCCTCCTGTTTCTCGGGTTGTCAATCACATTGCTGAAGGTGAGCGCCTTGTCCCTGACTCGTCTTGATGAGGTGGTTCTTCAAAGTTGGCAGGTCCAAGGTCTCCCCCTGAAAAATAATGGTATTTCGCTTTTTCCAAATCAAGTGGCACATGGCACCAAACGAATACTGGGCAATGCTATGATGAAAACCCTTGCCCGGGAGGAATTTGAGGGCTCAAAGTAAATTCTCTGACTAGGATCTATTTCCCATGGCATGTTACATCTCGTAGCCCAAAATAAAGCAAAATTAGAAGAGATGTGATAGTCAAAGAATAAATTATCGATAGAGTCTGGTCTGGAATTACAAAAGGCACACGGGCCACTATCAATTCTACCATCAGAAAGAAGAAGAACCTGGTTAGGTAAGCGGTTTCTGATGATTAGCCATAGGTTGAATTGAAATCTAGGAGCAATCGAATGGTTCCAAATAAGCGAAGCCCATGGAACATGATCCCTCTTCCTCCTAATGATATCCCACGTTGAGGCCACCGAGAAAGCACGAGAAGGGCTTCCAAGCCAGGTGAGCCGATCAATAGATCGAGAAAGGACCAGAAGAGAGTAACCCCCATCTTCTAAGAGAGTCCTGAGGGTGCCACCAAAAGGGGAGAAAAGATCTACTATAGTGGCTTGTTTGGAAAAGCCTAAGCTATCAATAAAGGAATTTGAGAAAATTAAGCTTAGCGGGCTTCTCTAGTGCCAATGATCAAACCAAAGGGAAACGGAAAAGCCATCTCCAACTTCCCAAAGGAATGATAGTCGAAATTCCCTCCTTAGCTGCGTGATCTTCCTCCAAGCCCACAAACAAATAGAAGGAATACTAGAGACCCAAAAGTTTTCCTTCCTTAAGAAGGTCGTGTGAATCCACTTGCACTACAGTGACTCTTTATCAGTAAAAATAATCTAAATATACTTGAGCATTGCAGCCTTATTACAATCGCGTAGCCTACGAATGCCCAAACCTCTCTTTCTTGGGAAGACATAGTTCCTCCCAGAAGACCTTAGCCCCGCCGGGGCTAAGAGTAGGCCATTTCCAAAGAAATTGCCTCAATATTTGTTCAATGCGGTCAAGCACCGAACATGGAAGTATAAATACACTAGCCTAATAACTTTGAATGGAGTGAATGACTGACCTTATTAATTGAAGTTTGCCAACGAAAGGAGAGGAACCGCTGGGCCCAAGATTGGACCCTGGCTATGATTCGATTAACTAAGGAGATACAGTTTGCTTTGCCAAGTCTCGAAGTGATAATTGGTACCCCCAAATACCTCACAGGAAGCTTCCCTTCTTGGAAACCAAGGGCCAGCTGAATATAGTTTCGAAGAGAAGGGGATCCACTTGCAAGAAAGACTTCACTTTTCGAAGTATTCGATAATAAACCACTCCAAGAAGAGAAAGTGTCCAGGCCTCTTTTTAATAAGGAAACCGAGATCCAATCCGCCCGACATAATAAGAAAACATCATCTGCAAAGAATAAGTGGGATAACTTCAATGCTTTGCACCTCCGGTAAAACTTGAAGTCCGGATGCAAGGCGAGAGAGCTAAGCATCCCTGAGAAAACCTCCATCACCAAAGTGAAATGATATGAAGACATGGGATCCCCCTGTCGAAGGCCTCGGCCACTAGAGAAAAATCTATGAAAGTCCCATTAATCGAGATGGAGTATTTAGGGGTATGAACACATAGCATCACAAGCTGAGTAATCCAGGTAGAAATCCAAAAGCCAAAAGGGTTAACTCAAGAAAGTCCTAGTCAACCGTATCATACGCATTCTTGAAATCAACCTTGATTGAACACTTGGGCAAATAAGGGTCCAAGTGGAAGCCTACAAAAAGTTCTTGGACCAAAAGAATGTTGTCATTTATCCTCCTACCCTTGACGAATGCATTTTGGGATGGACTCACTAAATCCCGGAGCACGAAGGCTAGCCGATTAGCAAGAATCTTGGTAATGACTTTATATAAGGTGTTGCAACAAGCTATAGGTCAAAAGTCGGAGACAGCACAAGTATTGGGAACCTTGGGAACCAAAGCTAGGATAGTGTTATTTACCTCACGCAAAAGCTTGCCCGAAGCAAAAAAATCTTTAACCACCTCTAGGACTAACGAGCCAACAGTCTCCCAACAACTCTTAAAGAATTCAGCAGTAAAACCATCAGGTCCAGGGGCCTTGCCTCTAGGGAGGGAGAAGATAGTATCCTGAATCTCAGCATCTAGCACAGGCCGAGAAAGAAACTTGATATGCTCCTCTAAAAGCGGACTTCAGATGAGCGCCTACACCTCCTACATCGAAGGCTTCGTGAGGACAACCTGCGGTGTAAGAAGGTTGGTAAAATAAGTAACAAAGACATGCTGCACTCCAATCGGGTCCGTGATCAATACGCCTAAAGAATCCTTGACCGAGAGAATTCTATTGCGAAACTGTCTTCTGCTAACAGAGTGGTGAAAAAAACTTGTGTTTCTATCACCTTCTGGAGCCATCTAATCCTGGATTTCTGTCTGTAAAAGGATTCCTCTTGGCTTCTTAAATCCACAAAGCACCGACACTGAACCTTCTCCAACTCAGTAATAGTGATATTGGTCGGGTCTTCATGCAAGGTGTGTTGAGTAATCCTCAAGGCATTCCTCGCTTTAGCCGTTCTTGCAGAAATATCTGAGAATGACTCTTTATTAAGCAGCTTAGTATAATAGTGTGTTGTTGTGGGTTAGATCAAGGAAACCACCGAATTGGGATCAGTCGTGCCTTAAAGGTCATGATTTACCACCTATTAAAGGTTGTGCTTTTGAGGCGGTGATCCACCACCTATTAAAGGTTGTGCCCACTCGGGCCATGAAAATGTCATGCCCACTGGGGCCGTGATTTGCCACCTATTAGAGGTTGCACCCAATCGGGCTGAGATTTACCACCTAATAAAGGTTATGCCAAGTGGGGCCATGATTACCATTAAGCTTGGATTGTGCCGTTGAGCTGTAATTCTGTATTACCACCGAATTTGGAATCAGTTGTGCCCGCTGAGCCGTAATTCAGCATTATCGCCAAAGATTTAGTAGGCCGTGCTTGTTGAGCCCTAATTCAGCATTGGATTTAGTAAATGAGATGATCGTGATGACATGTAATCGACTAAGTCGATTGATCGATAGCTCGATTTGAATTGATGCATTGATGTGTGAAATTATTATATGCATTAATTATATGCGTGAGTGAATCAAATCGTTTATGGCACACACACATGAATTGATAACATGCAGAGTGTGGCAATGGCCATGTGAGATCGCTTGTGATGCGACTCGTATGTGATTGATGAAATGTATCATCTAATGGCCATGTATCAAATCGTGTATCATGCTGAATTATAACGTGCAGGGTATGGCATACCAAGTAAGGTTGTATGCGAATCATCTGTTGGTTGTTGCTTGTGGTGGGTAGTTCTGGATAGATACCTCGAGTTGAGTTGGTGTACTAACCGGGGCTTAGGGGTGGTGTCACGCCCTGAGCCCCGAGACACGTGACAACCCGCCATGGTCATGTAACTGCGACATTCCCAGGTAGTGTCACCGACCCCATTGATTCATTATTGCGCAAGCGGAATAAATTATAAAACCCCTGACAATAAAATACGGGATAGAAAAGCAGGAAACAATTCAGAATCAAACAAACATACTTTCATTACATCATCATCAAACCAGGGCTTACATACATCAATAGGATCCGGAGACTATATGCACCAAAAATGGGTCAGAGTTTATGTGCATCAAAAAGGGGTTAGCCTACACAACATGGATCACCCGCCAAAAGAAAATCCACAATCCTAGGACTACCGGCCAGCCCCATTCGTCGATCCCACATCCTCAGGATCTGTCACCCAAGAGGCCGGGGGCGAGGCGTTGATCACTCCACCGCCAGGAAGATCCGCCACGCCTTCACCCAAAATGGCATTCATCACAGCCAGCGGAATATCCATACTATCCAGAGGGCCAACCCTAACGCCATCGACTCCGGAACGAAACCAAGCCCTAAACATGTACGGTACCCTGTTATGCACGTTCACCTCGACCCAGATGAGGTACCTAACCAACTGATAGACCCAAGGACTCCCAAGGTCAGGAGCACTCTCTGTCGTCTGGTCAATTTCCATCGGCAGGCCACTCATCTCCGGGGGTCTCGCCATCTACGGTCCTGTAATATTTTTCCCCAAACCAAGATGAGACTTTGTCTCAGCAAGTTCGCCCCTCCTAAACCCCTATTAGAAAGTAAATACGCCCTAAAGTAGCTTAGCCACAACATCAAGAAGACTTACCTCAGCTTAGCCCTCATCTGCAAGTTAGCACAATTTATATAATTCAACCACGTACAATTATGATAACCAACCAACCATGGCACAATCACATCATCAAAACAATTCAACCACTTGGATCGTCTCAGCGATCAATCGACTCGGCCGATTACATGTCATTCTAGCAAATCAATCATTGCTCTCAATCCCGGCCCTATTAGAAAGGTTTAACAAACAAAGGCAATCACGGCCCCACTCAGACGACCTTTAATTAGGTGGTCCATCACAGCCTCACGGGCACGACCTCTAATAGGTGGTCAATCACGGCCTCACTAGGCACGACCTCTCCTAGGTGGTACATCACGGCCTCACTGGGCACGACCTCTCATAGGTGGTTCATCACGGCTCTATTAGGCATGACCTCTCATAGGTGGTTCATCACGGCTCTATTAGGCACGACCTCTCATAGGTGGTTCATCACGGCCTCACTAGGCACGACCTCTCATAGGTGGTTCATCACGGCCCTATTAGGCACGACCTCTCATAGGTGGTTCATCACGGCCTCACTGGGCACGACCTCTCATAGGTGGTTCATCACGGCCTCACCGGGGCGACCTTTCCTAGGTGGTACATCACGGCCTCACCGGCACGACCTTTCCTAGGTGGTACATCACGGCTAATCTCCCATCAATTTCCACACTTAGGTTTTCTAAAGAATCCTCATAAATCGCAATCACACTTTAATTCATCACGACCAATCATCAATTTCAAATTCTACTAGCACAGAACGATCGGCACGAAATTCGAGCAACTAGGGTCAAAATAAATTTTTCGAGTTTTTTTTTTATAAATAATATTTTAATGAATTTCGAATAAGATATATTATTAAATAATCCAACAATTTCGAAGCATTTAATTAAATCATAAATAAACTCCTTTAAGTCACATCAAGGTTTATTTTAAAAATAAACATACTTAACCATTAAACTAAACACACTTTACCTTAATTAATCACCTTAATATAATCCATAACTAATTAGGCCAATCTATCCACCTAATCTCAATCAACTTAGGCTAAACATACCTAAGGCATCATTAACTCACTAATCGCGGATTAGTGAGGTAAACTCACCGGAATCGCTTTCCGACGGGTCTCCGGCGAAGAGCACGACGACGCCGACGACAAACCTACACGGATCAACACCAAATGAGGACTAATAGGGAGCCAAACCGAGCTTAAAAGGAGCTGGTTCTTGCTGGTTTTTCCAGCAACTAACCGAGCTTGAAAGGGTGGCGGAACGGCGGCTGAACGGACAGAGAAACAACGGAGAAAGACCGGCGGTAGCTCGAGCAAGAACCGGCGGTGGCTCGGGCGGAGGAACGGCGGCGACGGAGGGCTTCGGCGGCGACGGAGGGCTTCGGCGGCGGCGAACAGCAGCTGGTTGGGCGACGACGGTGCGGGACTCGCGGCGGAGACGGAGGCGAGCGGCTCGGCGCGGGAGGGCGTGCGGTCGCGCGCGGGCGAGCGGCGACGGCGACGCGAGCTCCGGCGAATGGCGGGCGAGGCGGCGGCGACGGTCGAGCGGCGAAGGAGCGGAGGGGGCTTCGGCTTCCGCTGGCTTCTCACGCACACTTTCTCTCTCTCTCCTCCAAATTCAAAGGTTGAAGATGATGGGGACAAGTGGGAAGTGACATCCCACCTTTCCAAGACCTCATCTCCACCTTCCACTTGTCACCACCCTAGTCCATCTTGCCTCATCCATGACATCATAGGTGATGTCATCATCCACTAACTCCAAACTTTCCACAACCTTAGTCCAATAGGTTCAATTTCATTTTCCGCCGAGGTCCAAGTTCTTGTACATTCAATTACTTCAATTTCCATCAATTCTCTTCTAATTGAGTCCAAATTAAAGTCCATAAATTAATCCAATGTTCCTAATAAGATTTGTGACATAACCGAACCTCCAATTTCTAAATTCAATTTCAATTTCCACGATTAAATTCAATCTGGTGCAATTTTAGCGCGCCTAATCCACAGAGTAGCTTTTGGGGAAATTTTCTTGCATCCAACCCGAGGGTGATCAGTCCCCAAGTTTGACGGAGTAAAATTCCTTAATTACTTCACTCAATAGACTAGTTCCCTCGTGAGTGGCCAACTCCGAGAGACGAACTACATGCATAGATGAATTGCCCGACTCAATTGGCTAAAAATAAAATTGAGAAAAATCGGGATGTCACAGGTGGAACTTGCTAAGATTTATATCTCACTGGTTATTAAATAACCATTTTCAAGACCCTAGTGTAAAGAGCCAAAGCTTGAAGTGGAAGGGTTAGGAGCATAGGTGGCTCAGTAGTTCTTTATGACATAGACATTCCTGTATAAGCTTGACGTGTTTATAAAAGTGTATTTGATTTAAAATGGGTTGTCCTACTTTTCTATCTCATGTATATTGTTCTTAGGGGATTAGTTAATTCGCTTCCGCATGTGCAATAAAATAAAACGGGTTAGCGACGAGTCTTGGGAATGTCGCGAAATTCTATCGACCACCGAGGGTTGTGCGTACACTCAAGGTTCGGGGCATGACAACACAACAACAATCGTGGAACAATAAAGATTGGAGATGCCTTTCCCTTTAGCTTCATTAATTTCTCTTCCAAAGACATTTTTGCTCCGGTTGGAGATGAGAATGCTTGAAGAATTAGGTGGTCCTCTATTGTCGAGCCAATTTTTCCAAGCTCCTCCGACAAAGAATTTAATAGGTTGGAGTATATAGAATCGTATACCCCGGCCTCGTATATTGTTGATACTCTTTGCCTATTATATGAACTAACTATATCTACAATGCATTTAATTTGGTTAGATTCATCAGTACTCATCCAAAACAATTGATAGTGTTGGTCGCGAATGTAATTATGGAGAGCACAATATGCAATTATAATAAATGCTTGCTTTCGAATTAAAAATGGAGACATGTGTCTCAAAATGAAGAGGCAATTTTTTAATGCACAAAATGACCTTTCGATGACATTTCTTAACGAAGAGTGCCTATGGTTGAATAATTCTTTTGCCATAGTGAGCTGTCTCCTTTTACCCCTATAATCATTCAAATGATACCGTTCACTTTTAAACGAAGTTAAAAATCTTGCAAGTACTACATAACCAAAATCTACCACATAGTATTTGCCTACAAAAAGATATACATAAATATGACATTTCAATAAATAGTTATACAATCATAAAGAAATTTATTTCATATAGATAAATTAAATACTAAGTGGTGGTCGAGAAAATTGTAGTTGAGGAATCTCAATTGCTATTGAGAGAACCCAACAATTGTTGGCCAATCCTTTCCACCTAGTAAATATATAAGTAAATTTCATATTAAATGAATAAGTGCACAACACATTTTGAGTGGTACTTTTTTTCCTGCCTCTATATGGGATCTGTTGTGACATAGAGACGGAAGCATCAATGTGAGTGCCATCAATAGCACCAATGCAGCCTTGTGATTTTACGAAAGTCTAACGTTACACAAAATTATAATTGCATGTATTTAATAGTGTAAAATCGATATAAAGATCATACCTTGAAGTAACGATTATGGTTAGGATTGATAATAATCTTATTTGGAACAACATCAAATGAAGGTGGCCTAATAATCTTTTTGACAATTTGAGAAATACTTTTAACACTATAGTGATATACTTATTGATTGTTTCTCCTAAATGTTGGAATCTCTCACATAAATCTCTAATAGAGTTTTTGTGACCAACCATAGATAAGAAGATCCCAATTTGTTCATCTACTCTTATATATGGACTATGTTTCAACCAACCTTTTGTTCTCATTAGATCACATAGATTAAAAAAAAAAAAAAAAAACATGTCTCTCCAACCTAAATACTTCATACATCTTATCAGAACGTCCATAAACAATCTCCCCTACTCATTTGAGTCCTGACAATTTATTGTTCCTAATAAGTTCTTTCATATGCACACACATGTTCAATGCAACAAGACAAAACCATTCTATCATTATGTTAATATCAAACTCATCCAAATACTATTCAACCGCTACTACCTGTCCATTAGACACATTATTTGATTCCCCTTCCATAGTACCTATACCATTACACAAATATAGAAACATTAATATAAATATATGTATAAAAAAATATCAATAAAAACCAATAACTTAAATGATAGAATGAAAGCCAACCTCACCACACAAATGTAAGAGTCTTAACATCAAATCCTTAAAAATAAAATGACAACCAACAATGTAAGTCACATAATCAAATAAAACTCCATGTAATCCATGATACATTTTCCAACATCTATTAAAAACATTGGAGAAGTATATATCTCCTTTCAATTGGAAATTTAATGAAAGCCTCCTCCATGTGGCACTAACACAAGCTCGTTCCATTGCTTTGTTGTGAAGATCTTGCTCCAATTCAAGCATGCTAACTAGGACATCAATCACAGCGGATACAAAGAATGGTTCTACATGTGGTAATTTGACCTGTGACATGACAAAACCACTCACAAATTCACTAGCCCTAGATTTGATAATCTCTTGCAAGGCTTTGTAAGTACTAGCAACATTAAATGAGTTACTCCTCCTTCTACTCTCACTATTTGGAGTTCTATCTAACTTGTGTTTGTCATGAATTGGAGTAGCAGTTTTGTCAGACATAAAAACTTCCTCATCAATATGGTGTTCACTTAAGTCCTCTCGACCACCATCTACATCATCACCACCAGTACCAACTTCATCCGACATCGCCAAATCTTCAGCATTTCCTACCTCTCATGCTCCCAAGTAGCACATGTATCGCCAAATACAATACACAAGTTGGGATATTGAGGAAACCCATCATTTTTTTTAATTTTGTCCACTTAATATTATCCTGTAGTTTTTACAATGATGACATACATCAACAACACCATTAAACATCTTGCCTTGTACATTATCTCTAAATGATGAAAGGTTAAATCATACCTTTACATGAGATTCTTGTATACTTAGATCATCGACAATAACTATATTGTTCACATTATGCCAGTCAAATAAGGATTGTAAAAGAAGCTTCTTAAAATTACCTTACTATTTTTTCAATTTGTTCACCTTGTTCTTCAACTATACTTGAGTATATTGGAGCCCTGTTTGTTTATTGAATTCAGTTTGTATGTTGTTCCACCCTACTTGTAAGTAGAAGAGGTGCGATGACCTTTTTTTACCTCTTCTACTAAAAACTGACGTACAAGTTAGTTAAATGCTCAGTCCATTTTCTGGTGAATGTCTCTTTTTGGGATGCCATTTAACCTTCATCAGTTAAGCATCACGAGTTCATGAAAATCAAATAGATAGGAAACCACTTTCTTCATAAAAAATAGTTGAGCATCACATGAGTTGAAATGTATGTGCACTATCATTTGAGGAATCAAAAAAATTCCCTCACAAAAATATGGGATAATAATATTTACCGAAGCACAAACCTCTTGAGGTCAAGCACCTAGAAATAAAATCTGAAAATCAATTTATTTCTATAAGGAAGGCAAATACTAAAAACCAGCAGACCATCTAAATAATGTAGGGTATTAACAATTCAAATGCATGATACGGGAAAAATCTGGTAGAGCAACAAACTTGGAAAGTCTTGATCGTGTCTCTTTTGAAAAGCTAGAACCAGAAATTTTGGAGGACACATATCCTAATTTTGCAAGTATATTCTGGACAATGACATAAATAAGGTGTTAGCACCAAGTTGCTGGGAAAATAAAATCAGCCAAAGATCACAAGGATTCTACTGATTTGATAGTTGCATTAGTAAAATGATCATGGTTTGCATGTGAAACAATTAGAGATCTAACTTGGATGTCATGTGTGAAGGATTCTTAAATCTACTAACTCGGACATGCAAGGTCCAATTGTAGCTTGGGGTGTGTGTGGCTCGCGTGATCTTTGTGTAATGTCCTTTTGGAGCTTGAAAATTTCTACCGATTCGTCTTGGTTCATAAAATTTTTGGACTTGTTATTGCTTAAAAAATGATTAAATTTTGTGTATGTTATAAATCAGAAAGTTAGTAAAAAAACATGTAAATTGAATTGTAAATGCTTTTGCCTATTTTCCAACACTCATGGTTTATTTTTCATAAAAAAATGAATGATTTGGAAAACATTTTATTAAAATTATTGCTTGTATTACTTATAGAAATTAATGAATAAAAAAATTTCATCATTTGAAAAGGTATTTAGACAAAAATTGTTGACAATGAAAACTTTTTCTATTGACTAATCATTTAAAGTGATTCAAGCGATTGTTTATACAAACTTATTTTTCAAATAGTTCATTATTCATAAAATAAATGAAGCCTTAATATGATCTCATTTAGTGTGGCCATGAATGGTAAGGTGAGATGATAATATTTGATTATTGTAATTCTCCTTTCGCTTGTGGCCTGTATTTTAGATATTACCTTCTGTAGAATAAGTGAAATGCTCTTCGTGTATTGGAACGTTGTGATTCTTGCTTTGGGATTTTTCTAACTTTGTTTTCTATCATGTTGTATGGATAAACTACCAATATAAGATGGTAAGATGGTACAAAGTAAGCATAAGAAGTGTGTTATTATTTAAATATTAAATCTCACATTTATCTAATAGCTTAAACTTTTAGAATAATTAGAAATGGTTTCAGTAAATTTCATACGGTATCATAGTAAAAAAAGGAAAAATGTCTAGAAAGTCTTAAACTTATTACACTTTTGTCGATTTAATTTTAAACTTTTCAATTTTATCAATTGAATACTAACTTTTTTTTTTTTTTTTTGCCAATTGAATTCCTTCGACCTATTTTAGTTGCAAATCTCTAATATGGATAGTAGCCATGCCATGTAGGACGGTTGTCATTGGTGTTGACAATTTTAATAATATTTTAATACATCTTTCGAATTTTTATTTTATTTTATTTTATCTCTTTTCCTTCTTTATTTTTCCCTTTTTCTCTTTTTTTCCTCCTTTGCTTTTTTCCCTTCAGTAATAATGAGTACAAAGTAATTTGTGATGTGCCTTGGATTAAATTTTGTGTGATGGCAGGACAATAAGAATCCGTTCATTTCGCATAACATGGGCCATTTCCGAAAAATATTTTCTCAGAAGTTTCTAGGAAAATGACAATATTTTTCTAGTATTTGACTAAAACCTGAAAATGTTTCGAAATATATTTTCCAGTGTTCGGTAAGGAAAATATTTTCTAAGACTTTACCACTTAGGCATGCATCACTTATTGACTTATAAATCCTTCAAATATGAACTTGCTTTTAAATTCAGGTAAACTAACTTCATATCTTTGTTCCCTTATTGTCACAAAACGCTCATCTACTCTAAAAAAATGATCGTATGGATTTTAAAAAGAAGCAAAAGAGAAAAGAAACAAAGCATATAAAGCCTTCATGAGAATCTTCCAGTTGAGTGGTCTGTTTTTCCCCTGCATTTTTGTGTTCTAATAAACAAAAGAAAAAAGAAGCAAAGTATGTAAAGCCCTTTGCTTAGGCAACGTATAACATCAAGGTAGAATAAATAAAGAAAATGATAAGCAAGAGTGCAGAGCATGAGCGCGAGCATGAGCTTGAGATTGACGAGCTCGAGGTTCACTGGCAACGGCCGATGACTAGCCAAGAAAGAAAAAGATGGGAAACAAAAGAAAAAGAAAAAGGAAATTAAAAATAATTCGAATTAAAAAAAAAAAAGAAAATTTAAAAATAATTCGAACAAAAAAAGCAAAGAAGAAAAAGAAATGGGAGGAAGAAGTGAGGATTTATAGATGTGTAAGATAAGAGAGATCATGTGAGAAAAATGTTTTCCATTTTTCAAAAGTAAAAAACATTTTCCCTTAATTTATAAGACTTTTTTTTCCTTTTATGAAAAACATTTCTTCCAAGGAATTCATTTTCCATGAAACAAACGCCGAAAAATCTGGAAAACATTTTCCTGGAAATTATTTTCCGCGAGATGAACGGAGTCTAAGTATATAGTGGTTTTGAACTGCAACATTGCTTCAAGCAAGGAGAGATCAAGATATAAATGTAAGAACCTCATTTTGATAAGTATCTCCAAAATTCACGGCAAAAGAATGGAGTGCTTAAAACGGCACTTCATGCCAATTATGGATTCCACAAAGGACCTCGCGGATGTGGCTAGTCGAGGACAAAGACAATTTGTGAGTTGATTGAGGCAACATGACAACTCGTGCCCTCCACGCTTGTCCCTAGAGTTTCGCATATCCGGACATGCATGGTTTTGTCAGTCGTATCTCCGTATTGAATACGGAACTGGGAACCAAATTTTCAACCTTATAAGTCACGTAAGAAGAATTTTGCGTGGCTCGATTATAGAGTACAGCTATCACAAGCAAGCCCATAAATATATGGTCCGGTGCAGGTATTTCATCATTCACTTCTGAGTATCACACTGAGAAACACACCATCCGGCTTACGCTGGTGCAATGGCTTTTCCTGCCAAGAGCGAATTCATCATCTCCCTTGCCCTAATTCTTAGCACCTGGGCATGGCATGCGATGTCGGTCCGCACATTGCATGAATCCACCACTGCTGAGCAGCATGAGCAATGGATGGCCCAGTATGGTCGGACCTACAAGGACTCAGGGGAGAAGGTGAAACGCCAGGCGATTTTCGAGGAGAACTTGCGATTCATCGAAGACTCCAACGCAGCCAGGAATAGGACTTTCAAGATGGGCTTAAATCAATTTTCTGACTTGACCAATGAGGAGTTCATCCGGAGCCACACGGGATACTTATCATCCAAGAAACCAAAGTCCCCCAAATTAACGCCATTGAGCCACCAACATTTGACTGGGGATGTTCCTGATGGCATCGATTGGGTAAAGAAAGGTGCCGTAAATCTGATCAAGGACCAAGGCCAATGTGGTGAGTATCTTATGGCTTGTATGCAATTAAGATTGATTTTTGACTTCCATTTTGAAATAGTTTTTGGAGCGTACCCGTTTTGAGAAGTCAGACAGCAATGGCAGCAAAATTGAGAGAAGTAATGTGATTTTTCACACTTATAATGTCAACAAATTTTATGAATGCAGGATCTTGTTGGGCATTCTCAGCAGTAGCAGCAGTAGAAGGAATCTCGCAGATCACAAGCGGTAAATTGCCGGTGCTCTCCGAGCAACAACTAATTGACTGTGACACCGAAAGCTATGGTTGTGATGGCGGTCTTCCTGACAATGCTTTCAAGTACATAATTCAAAACCAAGGAATTGCATCTGAGGATACATATGCGTACCAAGAGAAAGACGGGACTTGCAACAGGAGAAAAGCAGCCCAACATGCAGCGCAGATCAAGCATTTCGCAGATGTCCCGCCTGGTGAGGACGAGCTCCTGAAGGCAGTTGTGCAGCAGCCAGTCTCGGTCGGAATCATTTCCAGTGGGCAGGAGTTCCAGAGCTATAGCAGTGGCATCTTCAATGGGGATTGCAGTGGAGAGCTGGACCACGCGGTGGTCGTGGTCGGGTATGGGACGAGCGAGGACGGAATTAAGTTCTGGAAGATTCGGAACTCGTGGGGCGAGACATGGGGTGAACGCGGTTACATGAGGATTCAAAGAGGCAATGGTAGTTCTAAAGGAATATGTGGACTCGCATCACAAGCTTCTTATCCAATCGCACGAGAATAATCAGAACATTTATTCACAAAATACAAGCACCAGGAGATTTATGAGTTTCTCCTAATTTCCTATTTATATATTCATGTGTCTATCCGCGTTGTTTAGCTATGTTGTGTAGCCACTAAACTATGAGGGGGATTACGTATCAATTCTCTTATCGTGAATTGGTTTCTTATTTTACCTACAATTCTGTCTACAATGCATACCAGATACCTATCTATCTCTCTTTGCCTCTATCTATCTATCTATCTATCTATCTATCTATCTATCTATCAATCAAAGCAGTGTTGACAACTAAATATTATGCCTTAACTTCTTCTCATTTCATGACAATTGAGAGTAAATCTAGCAGTAACATCGGAATTTCTTGATAATCTCTCTCTCTCTCTCTCTCTCCGACAATAGAAAGGAACGGTGCTACGTGTCTGGTAATTTTTTTTTTTTTTTATCTTGGAATAATGGTAAGTGGAACTATACAAGGAAAGGAATCATCTTAGAAAAGTCTATTGTGCCTACAGAAGCAACAATTCTGATCATTTTCTAAGTTTGCAGAAGCGTCGACAAATATGTTGAATATGCCAAACATGGTAACTCATATCAATATTTTGTGTTTGCGGACAACATTTAGAGAATTCATGAAAGACATAATATGAGCTCTCATAAAAAGCATTTCAACTCATTTATGTCTATTGAGAAAACTCCTATCGGGTTTTAACGTTGACAAAACTTTCTTATTCTTGTTCTTGTTCTTATTTGGAAGAATACTAGACTCTTGTACTATATTGTGAAATTTTGTCAAAGTCTATCTACTCTAGAAGTCTTTCCCATTTTGACGAGATCCAGATTGAAACCAAATCCAAAACGAAGATATAATCAGACTCAAGATTACTGATCTTTTGACAAGGATTCAATACAAACGAGATTTATCCTTAGTATCTGGAATTCCGGCAAAAATCTAACTTGCCTTTTATAAATATATTGATGGAATCAATCAAGAATTGATGAAATCAATTTTAAATACAAGTTCCTTTTTGGAAAGTATTTACTTATGAAAACCTACATTCGGATTGTGTGGGTGACCAAAATCATCGGATTTTCATCTCAATCTTCAAACAGTTATAAGATTTTCTTAATTAATTATGTCCAACTGATTGATTGGAAGAAATTCCTCTGAAGAATGCTATCACCCCCAACCTCAAGCGCTCGCACATTCCTCGGTGGTCGATAAATATGCGACGTCCCAGGACACGTCATCGACCCATTCATTTTAATACACATGCGGAATGAATAATAAATCCCCAAACAACAATAAGATGGGATAAAAAAAAGTTGGCAATAATTCACAACCAAAACAAGCCTTTTATAAACACTCCATGTTTATACACAAATCTAGGTTGTTTATAAAAGATCGGCTCAACAAAAAGGCATGTTTATACACAAATCTAGGTTGTTTATAAAAGATAGGCTCAACAAAAAGGCATGTTTATACACAAATCTAGGTTGTTTATAAAAGATCGGCTCAACAAAAAGGGGACTGTCCTATGATCCACTAATCGAATACATTCGCCAATTCTCCGGTCTCCTCCTCATCAACTCCGAAGCTTCGGGTCCTCCACAACTGCCCTCTAAGGACCTGAAAATGTTATCCCACAACGGGTGCGATGATTTCTCAGCAAGTTCACTCATTTTACCTATGCACGCAAAAGACAGAGGACTTACATTTGCCTCAGTTCCCTCCTGCATGTCAGTACAATTCATATCACAGATGCCTACAGCAAATGCACACATCATTGGGAATGTCCCACACAATCTCAACCAAACACACATCCCAATTTTAATTACGGTCCCAAGGGCATGGCCTGCTTGATGCTCGGTGGTCTTCTGACGTAACCAAGGCTTTGTATTTTAATCACGGCTCAAAGGGCACAGCCTACTCAAAATTCAACGGTTAATCACAGCCCGATGGGCGCGGCCTACTAAGAGTTCAGCAGTTTTCTTGACACATCCCATATCGTCACACTCAACATACGTCACCTCATCTTTCAATAGTCCTCTTACTACGACTATAAACCATCACATGATTATTCACCCATGGCCAAGGACATTGTGCTTCGCACTTAAATTTCTCAATAAAAATAGTGTCTTGGCATATTTTCTTCATGTTAAAAATATCCATAAAAATAATCATGTGTGGTTACACGGTCAGCCTAAGTAAAAAATATAATATCTTTATTTTATAAAATCCCACTAGATGTAAACCGACGCCCGGTAATTTTTCTAATTAAATACTGAAATTAATAAATTTTGGGATAAATACCCAAGATTGCAATTATCACTCAAATTGCACAAATTAGCACCCAAATAAATAGACCAAACACATCATTGCAATCAGCACGAGATTCTGGTCACCGATTATCCTGGTTTAATTTTTGAAAAAATATAATTAATTAAATAATTACTAAAATTAATTAATAAATACCTGTAAATGCAACTTATAAATCTTCCTTGATAGTGTCACCCCCAAAACTCAAGTGTGCACACATCCCTCGGTGATCAATAAAATTGCAACGTCCCATGATGCGTTACCGACCCATTTATTTTATTGTACATGCGGAAGCAAATAAAAACACTTAACAGCAAATAATATGGGATAGAAAAACATGATACAAATTTCAAAAAACACTTTTATATACAAACTAGGTTTATATACAAAGGTTTACAAAAAGATCAGCTTTCAAAAAGAAGTTGTCCTACGACCTACTAGTCAGACACATTCACCAATCATTTGGACTCCACATTCACAGGCTCTGGGGGCTTCGGGTCCTCCAAAGCCCCATCATGAGGGTCAGCTGCACCCTCACCCAGAGCGGTGTTGACCACAACGGCAGGAATATCAAATCCTTGAAGGGGACCTACCCTATACCCATTAAGTCCATAGCGAAACCATGCCTTGAATCAATGAGGTACCCTCTAAGGTAGGCCCTCATCGACCCAAACAGTGGTCACAATCGGCTCATAGACCCAATGACTCTCAGGAATGAGGACATCTATGCTCTACTCAGTAATAACCCGAGGCTGACCAAAACGTTCCGGAGGGACCGCCATCTAAGGACCTGAAAAGAATTAGCCCACGACGGGGTGAAACATTGTCTTAGCAAGTTCACCCCTTAAATGCCTATTAGAAAGAAATACGTCTAGGGGCGGCCTAACAACACAACCAGAGAAGCTCACCTCACCTCAGTTCCTCCCTACACGTAAGCACAGTTCATATAGTCAACCATATGCCGTAATAATACTCAATCAATCGAAACGCCACATCTCATATCTCAATAAATACAAGGGTCCCGATTATAAGGCCAAACCATTATGACATGTCCCATACCGTACCACACAATTTTGTCCCATAATCATGTGTAGTTAAGACACTCAATCAATCACGCGTTTCAATTTTAATGTCGGCTCAATTGGCACAACTTACTTGACGTTCGGCGGTCTTCTAACGTAATCAGACATTGTCTCATCCCATTGAGCACAACAACATCTACATGAGATGGCAATCCTTAAGAGCATCAGTCCAAAGTCTACTGCGACCGACATCTAATTGTCCAAGGGCATCCCATATAGAGGCAACGTCCACCCGACGCACATCGAGGACGGGTTCTCATAATCATTCATGCACCCATCCAATCCCAACTAAGACATCGTGCTCACACTCAAATGTTCCAATTAAAATAATGTACTTGGCTCATTTTCTTCATATTAAAAACACACGGTAAAATAATCGTGTGTGGATACACGGTCAATTTGAACCAGAAAAATTGATATCCTCCATTTTAAAATTCCACTATTTGATATAGTCTTTAAACGTTTTCGGTGTCAAAACCCGACACCTAGTAAAATTTCATAATTTTGAAATAAATACTCAAAATCACAATCACCACTCAATTTGCACAAATTAACACTCAATTGCATAAATTAAGCACAACACTACAATCAGCATGAAATTCTGATTACCAACTATCCCAATATAATTTTCAGAAAATATTAAATAATTACAAAAATTACAAAAATAATTAAATAATGCAAATTAAATCACAATAAATGCTAACCTAGGCTAGAAACACTAATCTAACCATCTAAATGGGCCTAGAAAATTAATGCACCTACCTAGATAAATAGTACAATCTATTTAGCTCATAATCAATTTATTCTAACCACCTAACAAGCATAATTAAAAATTAAATAAATAATCTAAACTAACTAACCACCTAATCTCATCTTAGGTTAAGCTAATCAACCTTTAAGTATAATTAACCTCCTAAGTAAGGTTTAGTGAGTAAACTCACTAATTAGCAAGCCGACAAGTCCATGGCGACGGCAACACTAAGGCGAGCGAGAACCAAGCCTAGAGCGACACCAACGGAGGTCCGAACGGGGCCTAAAACGAGCCTCAAAGCCCAGCAGCCCTTGATGGCCTTCGATTCTATCCAAGGACCGAAAGGGCTGGGCCGAGTGGCTGAAAACAGCAAGGAGGGATGACGACGGCTACAGTCACTCCAGGTGGGTGACGGTGATGGCTCCGGCGACTAGACAACCTTGGAGGAGCTTTGGTAGAGCTGGACGGCGGCTTGAGGGCTCGCAAGGACACGCGGCTAGTTCAAGGACACGAGCTCATAGGCTGGACTCGCGGCTGCTTACAATTTGCTCGGACGGGTGGAAACAACGCGCACGACGGCGACATGGGACGGTCAACAACAAAGGGGGTTTGTTGGCTGGTTCTCTTTGGATTTTTTAGCTCTCAAATGGCACAATAATGGGTACAATGAAGCCAAGGAAGAAGAAGCCAGCTGTTGCAAGATGGGGCCACAAAATATCCAAACACTTGAGTTTTATGCCCCACCACCTTCAGCCTTGACCAGCAGCCCCTTATCCCTCCAAGTCTTCTCCAACAAGCTTCAATCCGGTGCCCAAATGTTGCACACCACCCATAGTTACGAATTTTGTGGCATCCCTCTCCAATTTCACTCAATTCTTCTCTAATTTAATCCAATTGAAGTGCCACAAAGCCAAGGTAAGTGTCCACACTCAATTCCACATTTTTCCTTGCCAATTAGTCCAACATGAATGCTAAAAATGCAACAAAAAATGGCCCTCTAATTTTCCCGATCCAAAATAGCCATACTTTGAAATTTCGCCAAAAACTTGAGTTTACAGAAAAATTTTCGGAGGATGATTTAACGTTCATAAAATAAGTCGTAACATGACAGAACTTTCAATTTCTGAAATCGGGTTCAAATTCGTGGTTAATTTCAACCGAGCGTAATTTTAGCGTGACCTAACCTACCGAGTAGCTCTTAAGAATTTTTAATGCCATTGACCCGTGATCGATTATTTTCAAGTCACATTGTACATCTTCTACTCATTGGCGACTCTCGATTATTGTGAGAATCTCGATGTTCAAATACGAGCACATGGTACAAAAATGACAGAAAAATTAATTTAGTGTCGTTCAACAATAATTTTGCAATTAGATGGAATCACCCACACTTTAATTACATACATCAGTCGAACCGATCTATCTTTGATCTCTGATCGATTTTGATAGTGCTGTATTGACCCTTGCAAATTAGCATTGTTGAGCAATAGATTTCTGGCCTATTGCGTTAAAATTGATTAACGGCTTCACTAGATAAACTAGTTATCTCATGAGTGATCTGCTCAGAAAAAGAACTATAGGCACGTCGATAAAAAGCCCAACTCATTCAATTGAAAAAAGAATTAGAAAATCAGGATGTCACAAATAGCACACAATTTCTTGTCTTAAAACATAAATATATTCACTCAATATATGATCCATGCTGATCAATCCTCTCTTTGTATCATTTCTTCATGTAGAGACATCAAGAGAGACGATCTTGCAAATATTCCTTCCTCATGAACGATAAATGTTGTCAAAAGGATATATTGCTAGAATAATTAGATCAAATATATGCCCCCACATGAGACATTATCCTTCCATCAAAATCCCTTCTTGCCCTCCTTTCCTTTAGCAGAGATGTTTGGTCAAATCTTTGGATGATTTGACCGAATTTTCAGTATATATATTCTATGGGGACTAGCCATTCAAGTGTAGTGATGTTGCTCCTGCTTATTTTCTTTAGACAAGATATTTCTTTCATTCTCTCATATCGATAAAATCGATATCAACGTGATTCTCATTCATGGGCTTGTCCGAACTCGTGGGCTCAATAAAATTAAAGGCCAATTAGTTAAGTCCATCTACTATCGATCCAATGCAGATGTAGTTTAATTTAATATTTTTGTTTATGGTCTAAATTTCTGTCCCTAATTTTTATGCAATAAACAACTAATTAGATCATCAAAATTTAGGTGTCAACAAGTGCACCACCTAAGGTTTGGCTAATAGATTATTAAGCCTAAACTTAGCTCAGGCTCTCCCAAGCCCATACCAATTCATGATTTAGGTTCAAGTTCTTAACATGCAAATAATTTTTCAATTATGAGTCGCACTAATCTATTTTTAATGGGTCGATTAGAAACTCAAGTAAAGAAACGGAAGATTTACTTTACTCCTACGAACTAAAGATTGTGAGTTCGGAGACTTGATTATGCTAAATTTTTCTAACACCCTTCCGGTGCCTTTCTTTTTTATTTCGAAAAAATGTTTTGTAGGCAGCTTGAATTGATTTTAATTTACTTCCATAACATATGAGGTGATCATGTGAATATGCAAACCACCAATTTAACACTCAAAAAAGCAATAAATAAATTATCAAACTTATCTTATAGCAACAAAAGCATCTACAATGTTATATCAAAATTTACATCAACAGTCTTAGATATGATTTCTAATTAACACACAATCATTTAATTTTTTTCAAGATTTTTTCTTATTTAAATGAAGTCTAGAAACTACGTGCAATGCAATGCAATGATGTACAAATTTTTTTTTTTAACTAAAATGGCATGCAACATGCAACCTAACATGCAAACTATATGTCACACAACATTTATTAAATGACCTAATCTAATGATAGGAAAAGATTAATGTGGCTAGTCTAATAACATATACACATTTAGATGACGTGCAATGAATGACCTAATTCTACATGACACGTGCATGATAATTTTTATGTTTTCTTTTATTTTTAATTAAATTCGAAATTAAAATTACCCAATAATTAAACATGTAATTTAAATTAATGAAAGGAAAAATTAACATCCTAAATGAATGTTTTTGGGATTTTTATTTCAAAAATTTGAAATAAAAATTTCCTATTCTAAACATGCAAAACTATCCTAAAATAGGTAATGTTCTAGCATGAATTAAATCAAACTTAAATATATTTCTTGGGTTTTCTTTAATAGAAGCAAAATCAATTCAAACAACATGACAGCAAGATAAATTGACGAATCGTATATCGCGCATGAGATCGGATTGGCCAATTTTTAACAAAATCATGAATCGTATCTCGAGTGTAAGATCGGATTGGCGATTTTTCCGTGCGATTGCAAGTCATATTTTTGGCATGAAATCAAACTGTCAATCATATGCACATTGTGAAATTAGGGAAATTTCTTAATTCCATGGGGATTTAAAAGATTTTTGTGGATGACAATAACGAAAAATATTCAAACAGGATCACAATCCCATGAATTAGGCAATAAAATATGAGAAAATTGGATTAATCAAGAATCTTACCTATCTCTCAATATCGAGCGGATAAAGCTTTCCAAATCGGGATGGCGACTCAAAACCATGGACTGGATCTTTTAACTGGACCAAATAATCTCCGCCAAGAACTCCGAAAATCACGATCCTTTGTCTTCAATCCCCCTTATGCTTCTTTCTCAAAAATTGACAAGCAATTCTCCAACATTCACCAAACAATAAGAGACAAACTCCACCGTTTTGACCAAAAGCCAAAACAACCCACGATCTTTGAAGATCTACTAGTCAATGATGAGCTGAGAACTGGAGACTTCTAGACACACCCAGGCAACATCTCGTCTTGACTCCATGCCGAGGCTACAGGACAAGATGATCTCACCAGGAAGGCTACGATGTGCGCGTGAGCTTGCTGGTTTTGCGGCAGGAGCACCGGGTTAGATTGCAGGAGCGTTGGACAGGAGAATGCAGAGCAACGAGCTATACACTTCAGGGGATGCTCAATGAAAGTAGTGGAAGCTGGTGGTGGTGTGAGATATAACCCCATAGCAATATGAGAAGGGCAGTCGCGTGAGGGCATTAGAGAACGTGATGGAGCACCGCAACACAACTACGAGATTCGTGACTTGTGTTTTCTTCCAATGTGTCGTGTCCTTTGCCCTTTTATATGCAAGCACGAAGCCCCCCACCAAGGAAAGAAAATGTGGTAAAATATTATAATATCTTCGCTTTTGTTTTTCTTTCCTCTCCGTGGTGCGCTCAAAATCTGCGACTTTCATGTTTTCAAACAAAGAGTATATCACGCCATATACGACGCTCCCTGCTGACCGACTTTGCACTAGTACACCTTCCTTCTATTTTTCAATCCTTATTTTTTGATATATTGCATGAATATACAAAACGTCAACTACCATATCATCCTTTCTTTTTATTCCTTTTCATTGGTCAAATTTTCCTTTTATGCTCTTAAACGAATATTGACACAATATTTCTTTTGGTCTTTCTCCGATTGTGAATTTTCCCTCCAAATATTTGACGAAGATATTAATTTCTTGTTTGAAATAAAGAAATATCACATTGAAGAATAGAATACCTTCATATCTATTAAGCTTAAAACCATTCATTCAAGTCCATTCACCATCATCGATCCAATGCGAATGCAATAATAAGAAAAATAAATGCACCTAAAATTACATGCTATGCAATTAATATTATATTTTTTTAGGGCTTAAAAATTAATCCCTACTTTTATATGCAATGAATAAATGACTAAATCGCCAAAATTTAGGTGTCAACACTCGACGATGATGAATAGCTACTGGAGGCAGGGTTACAACATCCAATCAATTTGGTTTCATAAATATGGAAAAACATAAGGTCTCAATAAATTTGAAACAGAAATCCAATGCGAAACCTGGATTTAGGGCGACAGAGGCCACGTGACAGAGGCAGTGCATCCAGAGAGGGGTGACCAGACAAATGATTCAACTTCAAGAGGTAATAATCACAACTAAAACATGTAAAATTCGAAGGAATCAAAGCATGAAACTTGGATTTAGGGAGGGATCAGCACAAGAGAAGAAATGGAGAGAGAGGCGAGCACAAAAAAAGGTGATCGGAGACGTGACTAGAGGCGACGTGACGAGGGAGAGGCGATTGAAGATGAAGGACCAAAGAGAGCTGACCAAAGGCAATGGACCAAAGAGAGGCGACCGGAGCACGGACAGAGGCCGCACGATGGAGGCAATGCAACCAGAGAAAGGCGACTGGACAATTGATTCAACTTCAACAGGTGAGAATCTATAAAAATTGAGGGAATCAAAACGCGAAACTTGGATTTAGGGCGAGGCGAGCACGAGAGAAGAAATAGAGAGAGAGGCGAGCGCAAACCTACCGGAGAGAGGCGACACGATCGAGGAGAGACGAGCAGAGGTGACGGATAAAAGAGAGGCAATTGGAGGCAATGGGACCAGAGAGAGGCGGAGGTGAGCTGAGAAGAGAGGAGAGGCAGCTTCGGGCTCCAAAACTAGAGGTGTGAAAATTTTGGGGTTTCTCTTAAGAATAAACTATTTATTATTTTTGTTCCCGAGAAAAAGAGCTGTTTTTTTCTACTTCTTATTTCTATTCCAAATCTATTTTTCCAGCTACTTTTCTACTCCCGGGAGTAGAAAAACTAATTGACGTTACCAAATGGATTGCTGTTCTTTTTTTTATTCCAATGAACACATAATAGAAATTGAGAGAAATAGAAATGTTATCAAATAGGACCTAAAGTTGCTCCCTCCCACATCTTGAAGCCAATAATAACTTGCACATCCTTCTCAATGATCAGCTTTTCATCTGTTAAAAGAGAAAAGGATAATGAATATACTAAACTTCAGGATTCAGGGAAATTTTTCTTTAACGATTTCTTCTATCAATATCACTTATCTACCCCTATCAATTGGGTTCGTGGAAGAGATTATTGTAGCTAGACGTTAATTATGCGAGATACATGTTTACAAGGAAGAGTATGAATTTACTGTTGTTATAAAAACTGTTCATGCAAAAACTTGAGCCCCGGTCGTGGAACCACAACGTACATCGAACAAAATGATCAATGCAATTTTGGAATCGAACGAAATGATCATGTAATTTGAATTTAAGGAAAAAGTTACTAGTTTCTCTGCATGATGCATAACTTTTGGAAAAATTACCAAAAAAGTCATAAATCTATTATAATTGTGTCAATTCGGTCATAAACATTTTTTTTGTCAATTCAGTCATAAACATTTTGTATTTATGTCAATTTAGTCCATCTGACTAAATTTGGCTGGTCGGCGATTACGTGGACACTAGCCAACTCTACCGTGGTAATTTTTTAATAATATTTTTTTTTATTTCAAAATTTTAATTAATTTTTTTATTTTTTCTTTTCTTCCCACTATTCTTCTTCTTCCCCCACCCCTCACAATGGCTAGCAAGGCTTTGACGAGTGTTGTCGGCCACTGAGGGTCATGGGCCCTCGCCTGGCTTGCCCAAATATGGGCGAGAGCAGCCTCACCATGGCCTCACCGGCCATAGGCAAAGGCAGCCTCGCTCATGGCTACAAAGCCATGGCCGCCTTCGCTTGCAGCCTCCAAGCCTTCACAAGGCACAACCACCTCAGATCGAGGTCAAAGTGCGGCGACGAGGCTCAATCGAGCCTAATGACCATTGGTAGAGAGAGAGTGTGTGCCTGAGATAGAGTGGAAGGGCACCTTCCGATGGCTAGGAACCTCTTCCGGCCATGGCCACCTTCACCTGCAGCCTCCAGGCCTTTGCGAGGTGCAACCACATTAGGCTCAATCGGGCCCAATGACCATTGGTAGAAAGAGAGAGTGTGTGCTTGAGATAGAGGGGAAGGACCACGAGGCACCTTGCAAAGGCCTAGGGGTCGCGAGGGCCTCACCAACAATGGGCGAAGGTGGCCAGGGCCTCCTCGACCACAAGTGAGGCCACCTTCGTCACGGCCAGTGAAGGATTCAGCCCTCACCTAGTGGCTGATGAGAGGGGGTGGGGGTGGGGGAAAGAAGAAGAACTATAGGAAGAAAAGAAAAAATATAATATAATATTATTTAAAATAAATTTAAAATAAAGTATTATTAAAAAAATTTCCACATTGGCGCCAAACAGATGTCCACGTGTCCAACAAACGTCCACGTTTGCATCAGCCGCCAAATTTAACCGGATGGACTAAATTGGCATTAATGCAAAAGGTTTATAACTAAATTAGTAAAAAAAAATTAAAACTTAATTGGCAAAATTGCATTAAATTAAGAAATTTTTGGTAATTTATCCATATAACTTTTTAAGAGAATGATTTAACATAATAGTTGGGTGTCTTAAATACGCAACTAAATTCCATAAGGGTCTCATTGTGTAGTAGTACTGCTAGATGAACAACTTTTAGTAAACATGTAGCACGTGTAGAAAAGTTGATTAAAAATTAACAATAAGTACATAATCTTAAAGCTAACTTGGGGTAGTTTTCTACTGCCAATGGCAACTAACATGTTTCCAATGATTAAGGCAGAAATTGCCGCAAGCTGCAACTACCAAATTGAGGAAAGGGCAATGAATGACTAAGGCTACATTTGATAACGTTTCTGTTCAAAACTTATTCTAGAGAATAGAAATAGAAAAAATTATTTATGTTCCGGGGAACAATTGTTGAACAGAAAAATACGTTTGGTAACTGCACAAAATTTATGTTCCTTGAATAAAAAAAGAACATAAACATGGTTGGCCTCACCCTGGCTTGGCAAGGCCCAGCCTCGCGCCAACTAGGGAAGCTGAAGCTCACCGTGGCCACGCGAGGCTCGGTCTCGCCAAGCTACCATAAGGTGACATTATCTTGGAGGTGGCTCGGCGAGGCCGAGCCTCGCCGATGGTTGGGCGAGCTCAGCCTTGCCAGATCTAGGCAAGCTTGAGCTCACCCAGCCAAGGTGAGGCCGAGCCTCACCGAGGGCTGGCGACACTCCAACGAGATCGCCGGCCCTCGACAGCCGGTCACCGGTCATGGCCAAGGCTGACGACCAGCCAAAGAAAAAAGAAGAAGAAAAAGGAGAAAAAAAAAAAAGAAACAAATTTTGTGTTTTTGTTCTTTTGTTTCTTTAAAAAGTGTTCCCGGTAACAAGAAATAAGTTTTCTTGTTCTTGTTTCTATTCCAAATTTGTTCCCAGGAACAAAATGTAAACAAATGCATTTTTGTTCTTCTTTTGTTCCCCGGAACAAAAGAACAAAAATTTGTGTTCCGAAGAACAGAAACAAAAATAAACAAACAGGCCCTAATTGGCCGAAATTGCTCCGAGGGATTTTGCTCAGGAGTTTGTGTACTATGGCTTTATGTAACGACTTCTTGATGATGAGATAGTTCACGTCTTGGCATGCTATTTCGATTGCCATACGCATTTGGTCGTCGAGATGCGAGTCCAAATCAAGAATCACACCCCCATCCACCGGTTTGGTGGCTGCATCGGAGTAGCTCAGGACAAGGAGCGCAAGAGGGGGAGAAACAGCTTCGAAATGGACAAAACGTGTCTTGTACTTTTGTTATATGAGCTTTGAAGGAAACCCATCTCCAAAACCTTGATAACTCCTCGAAAGCTTCAACAAGTGTTGAACTATATTGCTTTGCAAATAATCGTTGTGTTTTTTATGGAAGGGACACGATTTCCTGTATATTTATAGCGAGAATGTGATAGGAAAATGGTTGCGTGCAAATGTTTGTGAGGGTTATGTGGTGCGTCTCCAGAAAAGTTACTGTTGATTAGGTCTTCCCAGTAATGGAGTATCCTTCTTTTTCTTTTACGAAAGGTCTTCTTGGACTAAAGAAAAGAATCAATGGACAATTCGGTGCCCTTGTGGGGATTCTAAGATTTGTATTTTCGTGAAGTTCGAGAATAGACCAAGTCATTTCTTGTTTTGATAGCGCTAGAATCCATTGGATAGAAGTTTTCCAAGGGCAGAATCTTCTCAGGTTGGAGCCTTCATTCCATGTTGAAAGTTGTGAATGGTTCCAATTTTTCAGGGACACGGTATATTTATCCTATACCAGAAGACAACGACTCTTGTTCCTGTATCCTAGATTCATCAGTCCTGTATATTCCTTTTTTTTTTTTTTTTGTCGAAAACGATTTCATAGCTTTCATTTAGCATTAGACTGCGAATACAAAGTAGATACTTCAGAACATAACAATTCCAAAAGGATAGGAGGGGATTGGAGACCCAATTCAACGGGAGGGTATTATTGCAGTGGGCTTTGACAACCCAAATTGTTGTCTTATTACTTTCCCTCTTGCAATGGGCTAGCTTTAGGGACTGGAAAACTTTCAAACGGGCTTAGGTCTCAAAGATGAGTGCTTTGACTTCCCAAACTGGTTGATTTGTAAGGTGCTGCATGACAACATTTCTCTTCCTTCAAAATTTCTTTTCTTTTGTTCCTTGGAACAATAAAAGAACATAAATCCATCTGGTAACACCAAGTTGTTTTTCTATTCTCGGAAATAAAAAATTAGCCCAGGAATAGATTTGGAGCAGAAATGAAAAGCAAAAAAAAGTTGCTTTTATTTCCGAGAACAATTTCTAGAAATAAGCTAATTTTCTTTTTTATTTTTATTTTATTTCTCTCTCTTGCTACGGCCACCTTCAACCGTCCGGAGCAACCGCCCACTTCTAGCCGCCACCACCATTGCCACCGCCAGTTGCCAGCCACCGCTGCCACTGTCGCCGCCGGTCGCCGGCCGCCCCCGTCGGTTGCCAACCAGCTAACGACGGCGCCGCCACCCGTTGCCACCCGCCGACAGCCGCCGCCACCGCTGCACGATCGCTGCCACATAGCCCATCGGCTGCCCAGTCGCAGGCAGCCGGCGGTTGGCGATCATCAGCGGCTGATGGGCTATGCGGTGACGGTCGGCGATGACGGTCAACAGCTGGCGGTCATGCAACGGCAGCGGTGGGGTGACAGCAGGCGGCAATTGGTAGTCGGTGATCCGTGAGCAAGAATAAAAAAATTAATAAATTCAAAAAAAAAAACTATTGTGTTATCAAACGTATTTCTATTATTTTTCTATTCCAAGAGTAGAAATTTTGTGTAGCTACCAAACAGGTTCTTTTACTCATAAATTGTTCTCCGGAATAGAAATAGAAAAGAACTATTTAAAAATAAAAACTCTTCCCCAGCCAAGAAGTGTTATCATTCGCATCCTAAGTGTACTAAGTTCCTTCCACAGTTCGATGTTATCTATTTCTAACTCAAACTCTGTTTCGTTCTGTTTCTGAAATCTCCTTTGGTTTTCCATAATAGCCATGGCCTCCGCTTGAAGAGCCGAAGCCACGCACACCGAGGAGGCAAACCCAGCGATCATATTTATGATGCTATCTCGACATACGCAGGTGATTGCACCTTCTCCCGTCTATTCAACGAATGAGCCATCCGCCTTTAGCTTGAGCACGTCGCGAGCAAGGGCTTCCAAGCCAAAGGTATTCCTGTCCACTGGTTCAAATCTACTTGTTTTCCACTTACCCATCTATTGATGCTTTGATTTTTTGCCAAGGCCGCGTCTATGAGGAGTTGGGGCTTCGGTGGTAGAGTTTGAAACACAAAATCATTCCGGGCTTTCCAAATTTGCCAAAGCAGCAAGGTCAAGAACTAGAAGGTTACTGAGGTATGGTTAAAGTACGCAAGCCAAGCTTCCATTCTAGTCATGACATGGGTGTCGATCTTGATTTTAACTGCTGAATGTTCCTGAACCTGCTCCGTCCGGGGGCAAAGGAGAAAGAGGTGTTCTATAGTTTCGGCGTGTCGCTGATAAAGAGGACAATTATCATCTGGTAATATTCTTCTTCTTTTAAGAATTTTCCTTGGTTGCCAGTGCGTTGTTTCAAACCTGCCATAGGAAATGCTTGAATTTGGGTTGTGTTTGTGCCTGCATATGTGGTTCCACAACGCTTTTTTGGAAAGATGAAGAGGCTTTGTTCTGTTTTGTGCTACTCCGTGTATCTCATATGTAGTTATATGCGGCTTTTACTATGAATGTGCTGGCTTTGGTTGGTATCCAGATTTATTGATCCTCCTGCATCATGGGTCTTAAAGGTATGGTTAGGATCTTCTCTGCCATTTCTCGGTTGAAAACCTCCCGAACTCTCTGTTTGTTCCATTCCATTTCCTTTGAGTTCAATAAATCCGACACCTTAATAGGATCACCTCTATTAGCTGCGCCTCCAATCACTCCTCAAGGTAGCCAATTCTCTTCTCGGATCTGTATTTTTTTGCCGCTGTCGACTACCCATCTTACTGAAGGTTGGATAATATTTTTTCCTATAGTGAGGCTTTGTCATCCCCATGAAGGTCTACTACCCTTCCTACATGAAGAAAATCACAATGTGGATGGTACAATCCTTTAAAAACCTGGCTCCATAGGGATTCTGGATTTTGAATTAATCTACATGCTTGTTTTGCCAACAAAGCTTCATTAAGTTTAAGTAAGTCTCTAAATTCAAAACCTCCTTCATCTTTCCTTTCTTTCAAGTTCTCCCATTTTTCTCCAATGCACTCCCTTTGTTTTTCACTATTTTTCCACCAAAATGCCGCTATCTTTTGTTCAATGGCACGACAAATGGATAGTGGAATTTTAAAAATAGACATCGTGTATTGTGGAATTGGTTGCACCACCGCTTTTAATAATATTTCCTTCCCTGCCTTCAACATCATATTTTCTTTCCAGCCCTTCAGCTTGGAGTTAACTCTTGCAAGGATCCAAGTGAACATTTCATTTTTTGCACAACTCCAATCAGATGGAATTCCCAAATATTTCCTAGTCATTTGTCAAATTATGTCTCAGGTTGTAGGGGCAATTTTTGCTAGAGAACATACCCAATTTTTTTAGGTTTATTGTTTGCTCGGAGGCAAAACAATACTGATTTAGAACAGTAGCAACATTCTGGCATTATGAAATTTTCCCATCCAAAAATAGAATTAGGTCATCCGTGAACAGCAAATGTGAAAGGTTGGGCATGTCCTGTTCAACTTAATCCCTTTTATACTTTCATCTTCTACAGCTTTATGCAGCAACTGGATAAAACATTTGCCATAATGATGAAAAGATATGAGGAAAGTGGGTCACCTTGCCTTATACCTCTTGATGGTTTGAAGTATGGTAGGGGTTCGACATTCCCCTTTACACTAAAGGAAACTGTTGAAACTCACTACATAATCCAAGAAACCCAAATAACACTTAAACTCATTTTAAGCATACTAGCTTCCATAAAAATCTCATTCAACCTGATCATATGCCTTTCTCATATCAAGCTTTAGGATAGCCTAAAACTTTTGTTTCCTCTTTTTTGATTTTTAGTTAATGAATTACCTCTTGAACAATCAATATATTATCCTGGATTTGTCATCCCTACACAAAAGCACTTTGTTCCATGGTGATCAATTGGGCAACCGGGGTTTAAGTCTATTTGCTAACACCTTTGAAATAATTTTATAGGCATTGTTGCAAAGACTAATGGGTCGAAACTGATCTAGCCTTTCTGGGTTTGGGGCTTTTAGGGTAAGTGTGATGACAGTTTCATTATGCTTAGGATTGAGTCAGCCTAACATAAAGAACTATTGTACCTCTCTGTAGATATCTCTATGGATCTCTTTCCAATGATGCTGGTAAAATTTTCCGCTCAAACCGTTTGGCCTAGGTGCCTTTATAGATCCCAGCTAGAAAGTGGCATTTTTTACCTCCTCTAAGGTAACTTCTCCAATAAGCACACAGTTCATATCCTCCCCGACAATGGACGGTAGTTGATCTAGCACTAGCTGAAAGTTTCTCTCTCTTCTGTGGTGTATAGAGTTCTAAAGAAGTCAACTATCATCTATTTTATCTGGGAAGGGTCTCTAATCCACTCATCATTAAGTGTTTTCAGCATTAAGATTTTGTTTTTGTCTTCTTTGCACCATAGTGGCATGAAAGAACTTAGTATTTTTGTTGCCCCATATAAGCCATTTGATCTCATCCTGCAATAGATCTTCTCTTGTATCTACAATCTTTCTATTTCACAACTCAGCCATTTTAGTCTTTCTTTATCAAAATTCTGATTTGGATAGTTGATCAATGACTGCATCTCTCCTTTCAAAGCTTTAATTTGCCTTTGTGCATTAGAAAATCTCTTTTTGCTCCATGTGGTGAGTTTTTGGGATATATTTTCCAGCTTATTAATGAGGTCATTAGTGTTTCCTTCAATTAAATTCCACGATTCTAGCATCACTTGTTCATATTCTTCATCCTCTAACTAGAATACTTCAAATTTAAACTCCATTTTCCTTCTTTCAAGTCGAGGGAACAATTCCACCAAGATTGGACTATGGTCCAACCCAACAACAGGTAAAGCATAAACTTCCGCACTAGGGAAGTTAACTCTCCAATCAACATTACATACCACTCTATCTAATCTCTTCTTTACAAAATATTCCCCTTCATTGTTATTTGCCCAGGCGAATGCACATCCCTTGCTTTCTAAGTCCATGAGGCCACATGCATCTAGAAAATCTTGGAATGCTTTAATTCTGTAATTTTCAACCAATATTTTTCTCACTTTCTCCCATATATATAAAACCTCATTAAAATCCCCCACACATACCCAAGGCTCACATTGTAGCCCTCGTTTAGAACTAATTTCATTCGACAACCCCAATCTCCCTTGAAAATCATTTGGTGCATGAATAAAAGATACTCTCATTTGTTGTTTAGTTTCCTCATAGACACAAGTTAGATTAATGAAGTGCATGGAACTTGAAAGGATAGATCGAAATATCTAGTCATTCCAGAAAATTGCTAAACCCCCTACTATACCTCTTGAGTTGATAAAACTTCTTTGGAATTTTAATCTTCTTGCATTGTTTTGCAAATCTCCTCTCTGTTTTTTTGTCTCCATTAAGAATAGAACAATGGGCCTTTCTTGAACCACGAGGGCTCTAATGGCCTGAATTGTCAAGGGGGTGCCCAACCCTTGACAATTTCAATATAGTATCTTCATTTGTATCCTGATGGCTTATTAGGGCTATCCATCAAAGCCCAATTATGTGTTTCTTCCTTCGAGAGGACCAGTGTGTCTAATAATTTAGATTCATCAAACAGCTGTCTATAATGCATCAAATTTTCATAAGGGAGTATCTCTTAATTTTCTTACTGACTTAGGTTCTCTTTCCCTTTCCCTTTCCCTTTCCTTCTATAGCTTTCCACTTAAGGTGCAAGCTGGAGATGTGTTTTATCTACATTTGGCTCAGTTTCAGGTTTGAGGAAAACTTTTCTAGCTGGGTTCCAATGCATTTCTTCAGTAAGCACCTCTTTCCTTTTTCCAAGCTCTTTTTAAAAATTCTGTGGAGTTCTTTCCCCTGTATTTCCTTCATAAACGGCAATATCCTCGGGGTTAGAAGGTGTTTCAAGAATATAATCCTCTTCCAACAATTCTTCCATTGTTTTCCCATAAAAACAAGTCCCAAAAGGGGCTCTATTCATTTGCCTTTGCCTTTAGCCAAGAGCCAAACAGCATTTCTTTTCTATTTAAGAAGTTGTCCTCGTTATAAGGTATTTCCCACGGTGTTGAGCATAATGCCCCAATTTTCCACAGGAATAGCAATAATGTGGTAATCTTTCGTATCGGAAATCAAGCTAGATTTTCTTCTTGTGCTGAAAATAGATCCAGATTTTAAAGAGGTAAGTAAATCAACTATAACTCTTGCCTTTCCTATTTTGTATAGTATATAGCCTTTAGCCTCTATTTTAACCTCTGAAACTTTGCCAATGTCTTCTGCCACTCTTGCTACAGCCTCTTCAGAAACCCACTCTACTAGTAAACCATGTATATTAACCCAAAAAGTGCAGTAAGTAAAATTATAGCAAGCGGGGGGTGTAATCGGGTCCTAGGATTTCAATAACAAAAGGTGATTAGCAAAGGACCAAGGCCCATAGATATTACTCTTATCTCTGTCCATTTCCAATGCAAATCAAAATGCATAGATTCCAGAAATTAACAAACTGAGATCAACATTCTCCACTTTCCACGCTCTCCTCATTGTGTTCTGAAATGCTTGCAAATTTACCTTTGGTTTTGATATAGCTAGCCAATTACGATTAGTTAGCCTTCCTTTATATTTTCTACAGATATAACATCATCCACTGCCGTAATTGCTTTGCTTGACCACATTCTTCCCAATCTTTTGCAGAGCGCTGCCAGCCGAACTTTTGACTCCTCCAAGTCCGCCATTCTTTGAGAGAGGACGCACTCCAATCAACTAGAAGGAAGGAAGAATGGATAGGGTTGAGGGTCTTGGGCTGGCGAGTTTGTATAGGGTGAAGATAGTGAGGGTTTTGGAAGGAGAATGGGTTAGGGCGGCTGGTTTGATTTAGGGTTTAGGGTGGGAAAAGATTTTGGGGGTTGGGTTGAGCTGAAACTGCCATTGTCGTTAAGATGGGGGAAGAACTAGTTGAGATTTAGGGTTTTGGGTTTGGATGTTGAGGGAGGAAGCTACCACAGAAGGTAGAGATGATTCTCTGAAGGAGAGAGATTTCCATTCTTCCGGCAATGTTTATAGAACAAAAATGTCCAAAGAATTCGTGGATCAATTCTGTCTATTCAAATTGATAGGATTTTGTAGTAGGCACAGAGGGCGTAGGGTATTGTTATCAGACCCAGCAATGATGAGTGGGTTGCATGCGTGAAATAAACTAGGGAAAAACCTTGACCCGATACCATAATAAAATGTTCACCCTAAAAGCTTAAACTAATAAGTAGAATGATATCACATTTATATAAATAGCATATAAACTTATGCAAAGGAGCATATTGATAACCAATTTTATTAAAGAGATGGCAACATTAAGGGAAGGGGAGGGGAGGGGGAGGGGAGGGGGAAGCTTGTGTGCAACGACAATCACCCCATGATCAATTGGGGATTTCAAAATTAATTATACAGTTCATACAAAATTAGACAACGGTTCAAAGTCAAACCAATGAAGGGATTTCAAACCTTGAATAATCCTAACCAACAATCTTGCTCATTACACCGTTGGTATGAAAAATTGATTATAGTTACTTCATTGTCCGTTATAGTAAAAAATAATATTGGAATAAATAAAATACAAGTGCCAAAATTTTCGTATGGCGCTTACTTTGATGCAAAAAAAAAAAAAAAAAAAAGTTCGCTCACTTGAGTGCCATATCGAAGAGAAATTCATCACTTGTGTAATTCCAGCCAAATATTCTATGTGAATTTTTTTACTTTTTAAAATTTTTTGAATTTTTTTTATTTCCATTTGTATTTTGCTTTTTTATTGTTTTTTTTTCTTTTAAGGCCGATGAGGTTTGCGACCGACGGCTATCAATGATGCCGCCTAGAGCGGCCCCAACAGCCTTGCTCAAGGCCTTCGTGGCAAAGGGCGAGGTGGCCGTGGTCGGCGAGGGTCACCGTGGCCCTTGCCCACCCTAAAGAAAAAAAGAAAAAGAAAAGCAAAAAATAAAAATAAAATAAAAAATTCAAAAATAATAATAAATATAAAAATAATATTTTCCATGCGGCCAAGTCAAATGATGGGCAGCCACGTTAACTTTTCCGATAGGCCAAATCGGAAGTAGCACTTAAGTGATCAATTTTTCAAATTTATGGCATTCAAGTAAATGAAAAAGAAAAAGTTTTGGCACTAAAGTGAGCGTCATACGAAAGTTTTGACACTTGTAATGTACTTACCTAAATAATATCAAATGATGAATAAAGTAGGGCAATATGGAGTAAAAAGTGCACGTATATATAAAGGTACTGTGTCTTTAAAAATTTTCATCATTGGATTGAAATGTAACAGAGATCTGCCCTTCAATAAAACTCACTTGGACGGCTGTGGTTTTTGCTTTTCGATTCAACGGCTCCTAAGGACCATATATCTGTATGTATATAGTAACTGGCAAATAACCTTTATTTCCCCACATAATGTTTGCTAATTTTGTGGTGCAGCAGGGAGAGAAGATTAAGTTTCTGAACCGAAGAATATACACCCCTTCATCATCTTGCCCTAAACTATGTTGTAGTTCACTACGTTTTCTTCATGAAATACTCAAATCCTGACTTAAGCCGTCACCATTGCTTCCTTCTTCGTGACTTCGACGGTTCCTCCGCATCCAGAGATATGCCACTAGCAAACAAGCTGTGGAAATGGTGATGGTGAAAGCGTAGAGTCCCCAGAAGCTGTCGAGGCCCAACCTCGGTATCTCGCTGGCGTCGTTCCTCATTGCACACTTGCGACGAAACCACTTGTTTTCTAACCTTTTTATCTCGCCGCTCTCTGAAAGTTTCAAAATTGCCTCGGAGAATTTCGCAGCCAGCGAAGAGCTTTTCGGGAACACCTGCATTCACAGAGAACAAGGCAATTTGTAACTATATGTCGGCGCAGATTCTTTCATTTTCTCCAATAATAACCCAAAATGGACTATATCATCTGAACCTCTATTCATTTCTGGGTTCGGCCGTGGTTTACATCGTCCATGGAACATGTAATATTTAGTCGTGAGCTTCAGCACTTGCTGCTAACCGGGGATTTGGACAGGTACTATGCTTCTGCGACTTGGTGGGTTTGATGATACTGCACTAAGCCCAACTAGAAAGTTTGTTCCTATTCTTCTATACCATTTTCATGGATCAAGTCAAGTCCCCAAGAGGATTTCCCAAGCACTGGCGTCACGACCTATATCTTACTATACGGGGAGTTGTTGGATACTCATGCTCCCCCTTTTTTTTGTGGCTAGCTTAAGGAGATGCTACACACAAACACAGGATGTTATAATATGCACTGAAAAATTGAGTTCATGTAGAATAACGGCAGATACTTACAAAGCCAAAACCGCCAAATCTGTAGTTCTCATGAGTTACGGCATATCCATAGCAATACTTGGCGAGGAAAGCTCTCTCATACGGGGATTCCAAAAAAAGAGCCGCAATGTTACCGCTTGCAAATTGATCTCCATACCTTGAGCTGTTCCTTAGACCGATAATGATGTCCTTGGAGAAATGAAGTGTATTCTTCAGATAGTCACAGACGAAAGAGACAGCGTCACAACCCACTCTTGCTTTGGAAATTCTAAGCCGCTCCATTGTGGTCACAGTCGGTTTAAGTTCTTGAAGAGTGAGCATTGTAGTGAGGCTAGCTGTGTAACTCTGTGTTGAGATCAATGTGACGAAGAACCAATTCACCAATACAATCCGCGTGAAGTTGTGGTTGATTCTCTCCCCTGCAAAGGTAATAACTTGCTTGCTTCCTTTTTTCTTTTTGTTTTAAAATTGGGCTTAAACAAGTGTACATGGACTATAATCAACAGTGGGAAGTTACTTACTATGAGCATAAAAGAGGGATGAGAAAGTGAACCAAAGAACGGTGGAGAGCTGATTAGGCCAAGAGCCTCTAAACGCCGGATTGGTCGGATGTTCCAGGAACCAAACTACTAGCATTGTGTATATAAGGATGCCTCCAGAAGCAACCCACATGGTTGGAGTGAAAGGCTTCATGAAGATTAGTGCCCTGTCTGAGTCTGGTTTTGCGGGAACTATCATTGAAAGCTCTGACTCTATAAATGGTTGTGTGAACTTGACATGCTGCGAGCGATTAGCTAAAATAGTTATATCTCCAACTGCAGCGTCGTAGGTCTTCCATCAATGTCACGACATGAGCAACATTAAAATGATGCATTTTAGTAATTAACACCCAAAGGACGCCATCATCCAAGCAAAAATTACTGCTAAAATGTGGAGACTTTGGTGGTCTAATAATGCATAGTGATACAATCTTGTAAGTCCCCTAGTGGTCAAATGTAGCGAACAAGGATCTGTGTGAAATAAACCTGTTGGTTGTTGTAATGTGCTCATGCTGTATTAGTGGATATTCTAAAATGCAGTAAGTAATCATTGAATAATCATTGAGGAACAGAGATGATGATGTGGTACCTTGTCATGAACTTTGTTGACCAAGTCCTCGTATGTTCCTTCATGAGGTAAAAATGTATAATTCAAACCATGAGGACGCGCCTTTTCAAAAACATCCATGCAAAACCCAATGTACGTCGCTTTCCCAGTTACATCGTCTATTTGCTCCTTCACAAACTTACCGAAGGGAGTTGTACGAGGAATTCCAATCACCATCTGCGGGATGTATTTTCGATGGGTCTTCAATGTGTCTGAATTTGCATAAGCACTTGTCCTTTGACTTTGTTTCTGTGGAAAGCTCTTCGAAAAGCCGAAGTTGGGAGACCAAAGCTGAAGCGCTCTACTTTCATTTCCATCGACACTTACAATTTGGAATTTGGCTTGACCTGTCAACTGACCTTTCTCAATTGTATTACCCCGCTCAAACCAACGAGTCGAACACTCGATATTCTGTCAAGCAAAAGCTCAGGGGTAATGTCATTAGTTGGCAACGCACCTACGGCCTTTTTTACAGTCATGAGGGAATCGTATGCTCGACTAACATCTATGCTTTGCTCAAAATTGAAGGTCTCTCCATGCTTTTGATGGAACTTATTCAAGAATTTGATCTTGAAGTCTCTGGATGCATGGTTTTCAGGACGGTAGGTGACGAATCCTATTGTGCCTTCCATGGTGGTTGAGATTATTGAATGTTCTACTGAAGCTAAGAGATTGTCGAATGGTTTTTCAGCAAAAATCCATATTGAATTTCGATTGAAGAGTCCTATCTTCCTTGCTTCTTTGAGAAAATGGCCACCTGCACGAGATGATAACCCTAGGACAATAAATATTGGGGATGCCTTGCACTTCAGTTTCACTAGTTTCTCTTCCAAAAACTTTTCCACGCTTGCCGAAGGTGAAAGTGCTCGAAGAATCACTTGGTCCTCTATCTTGGAGCCGATCTTGTCAAGCTCTTCTGATAAAGAATTTAACAGCTCAGAATAGATATTATCATATGCCTCCGCCTCATATATTATTGTGACTCTTCGTCTGTTATAAGAACTAACTATATCTGCGATACATCTAATTTGGTCGGATACATCAGAACTCATACGAAATAGTGAGGGCCACATAGTTTGCACCATTAATGCTGGTGGTAGGGGGTTTGCCGCAAAGGATATCACCGGTACCTGAGATTGATTAGCAATCTCGGCAACTAAAGTCGCTTCCTGCCATGCCTCTAAGCCAATAATAACTTGCACCTTCTTTCTTATCAGCTTTTCAGCTGTGAGAAAGGGTAAAAAGTAGAATTAGACTAACAAATTTCAGAATTTGAGGTAATGTTCATCACCGGTTTCTTCTATTTATATCTCTTATTAACCCCTCTTACTTGGATTCTTGGGAGATATTAGAGCAGTGATTGATCATTAAGAGATACATGTATGCGAGGAATAACGTCAAGTCATTTTGTTAAACAATTGCTGACAGAAGGTTAAGCTTTCGAGAATAGATCTGCAGTGTTTGCACTAACTGTGGCCTTTATGTTGTTGCTACTTGGCATTACTTGAATAATAAAACTTGCATAATAAAACCTGTTAAACTAACAGGTAATGTTGAACTTGAAACAATTCAAAGGCGCAAGTACTATCGGCATCGGTTTCCAAGTTTCGTTATGAGATCATTTTGTTATTCTAATCTCTCAAATGGTGTGGAGTGTCTTTTAACTTGTAATTTTATTTTATTTTTTACTTTCATTAGAAAACACAACAATAAAATTAAACTATTACATGGAGAGAGACTGCAAATATAAAAGGTCTATATAAATTTTGTAGAGATATGTGATTTTCTAACACTCCCTCTCACATTCGTGCAAACCAAACTATAAGAACAGCACATGGAATGGAAAAATAGGGAACATAATAAACTTAGGAGAAATCTAACTTCGATACTAGAAAGTCAATCCAAAAGGTTAAACTATTAAGTGAAGGGAACATACTGTATTTAAGGCCAGTTAAAACTCATAAACAATTGAAGGAAGACATTTAACAACTATTTTTAATCTTGTGGTGCATGCACTTTGACTTTCTTTCAATCTTAAGCAATTTGAAATTTTCATAATATATTACGGTAGACACATGGATTCATATATAATATGTTGATAATGTTTTTGAATTTGAATAATTTTAAGTTTTGACTGGACAATCAATTTTTGCTTCTAGAAGTCAAAAGAAACGAACTAGGACTTCATATTTGGTCTTCATAAGGAAAAGCATCAAAAAAGTTTTTAAATCTATTGTATTAATGTCAATTTAATTCTAAATCTTTTAACCTAGAGTCAATTCAATTCTTCTGGTTAATTTTAGCTAGATATTGCTAACGTAATGCTAACCAGCCTACATGACATGACTAATATTGATGTAAACATTTTCTTATAATATTTTAATAAGTTTCGATTTTTTTTTTTTTTTTTTTCCCTCTTTTCTCAATGATCGATGAGGGTTGGCCTTATTGAGCAAGGATTGCCCTCATTGCCACAAGCGAGGGTCAGCCTTGCCGAGGTGAGGGCTAGCACCAAAGAGGCCAGGCGTCATCTGGGTGAGGGTTGGCCTCGCCTTGGCCCAAGTGATGCTCGATGAGGTCACCCCAGCTTGGGTGAGGGTCGGCCTTGCCAGATTTAGTGAGGCCAACATGTTCTATCACCCTCGCTAGGCCTCACTTTGGCCTAGGCAATGACCGGCGAGGCTACCTTGGTCGAGACAAGGGTCAACATCACCTATTAGCCTTTCCAAATTTGGCAAGGCTGATCCTCACCTCATCCAAGCAAGACTTGGTGAGCATCAGTGAGGCTAAGTGACACCCAGCAAGGCCAACCCTCGCCAATCATTGTGGAGAGAAGGAAAAGAAGAGAAAGAAAGAAAATTCGAAATTCATTAAATATTATTTAAAAAAATGTTCATGTTATCGGTTAGCATACACATCAGCAATATTAAGTTAAAATTAGTTAAAATGACTTAATTGACTTTAGATTAAAAGTTTTAGGACTAAATTGGCATAGTTAAAATATTTTGGATTAAATTGGCACAAATACAATAGATTAAGGATTTTTTTGACACTTTTTATGGTCTTCATGTGTAAGTCCTCTGCTTATTAGTAGCCAAAAGCTCTCTCTTTTTTGCATGAAATATGGAGCATATGCCTTGTGAATTTAAGGAAAATATATCGAAGTTTTTGTAGAATGACTTAACAAGATTTTGGGTGTCATATACAGTCACCTGGATAAGTTAAGGGTGTCATTTTGTGTAGCCATGGTCCGTGGCTTTTACTTTTGACTTTTTTCCAATCTTACATCATGCACGCTTTGAATTTTTTTTATGCAAAAAAGTTTGAAACTTTTAGAAGCAAATTTATATTGACACGTAGATTTACCTATAGTTTTTCAGGATTGTTTTTAAATTTCGATAATAGTTTGAATGTTGACGGGAAAGTAATAAGTACTGGGCAAACAGAAACTTGTGCGCATGACTAACCTGCAGAAATTGCTCCAAGGGGGTTCGCGCGAGAGTTCACGTAATATGGTTTGATGTAATAACTTCCTGATGAGATGTTGTTGGCGTCTTGGCATGCTATTTCTATCGCCATGCGCATTTGGTCGCCAAGAGTTGAGTCTAGATCAAGAATCACGCCAACTTTGAAGGTTTTCCTGCGATCCATGTATTCGGTCCCTACCCCGGAGGCCCTAAGGAGCAACATGAGCAATAGGAGGAGCTTCAAGATGGCCAAAATGGGTCTTGCCCTGCTGCTAAATGAGCTTTGAAAAGATCCCATATTGCTTTGTGTTTGTCATACAAAGGTGCCAATTTGCAGTTCCAATTTATTTATAGTCTATAGAGAGAGAGAGATGGTTTACTAAGTAGGTGCTACTAAGCGATTTTCCAAGAAAAGACGATGCGGAAATGGTTGCATGCAACGTCCGCGCGAGGAAAGGTCAAGTCGATTTGGTCTTTCTTGGACTGGCAAGAAAGACTAAATGACAGTACTCCGGGGGGCAAGGGGAGTTGTTACGTGCTTGATGATGTCAGGATCTGCCTGTCCTGCTACGAGGTTTTGTCCATTTTGACTTGCGTGCTTCAAGATGCTCCCGGGTGGTGAGGATAAGTCCTTTTAGAAAATTCGTCCATCCTTTTTTATTGGATGATTGTGTCAAGGGATTGATGAAATCCACATTCAATGAGAGTGAAGGCTTGCCGCTTCTCTCACGAGGGCCCTTTAAGGCACGCTAGCCAATGTTGAAATATCGCATGATGAGGTGCACACAAACGCTGAACCAAATTTAGACCGTCACCGTCATGTCTGGTGAGACTATATAAGAGATCAATATTCACATAAAATTTATAGTTAATATCACAAAAAAAAAAAAAAAACCCCAAATTAGTACCTATGTAACAAATTTATCACAAATTAATTTTTTAATTATAAAAAACCCAAAACTAGTATATCAAAATGGTAAATTTACCCTCAATTAGTTTTCGTTAAATTTTAATATCAAATTATTGAGTTGGAAAACATGTGACATTTGATAAATGTGTCAATTTGGGATTTTACTCTCAGTTTATCATAAATATACTAATTTTTGGTTTTCTATGGTATTAATTCAACTTAATGGAAACTAATGGAGGGTGTACTGATTCGGAGTTTTTTTTTTTTTTTTGTTAGAAAATTAATTTAGCATAAATTTGTTACTTATGTATTAATTTGCAGATTTTGGTAGTTAAAAAATTATTTTGAGATAAACTCATCAAATATATACCAATTTGAGGTTTTTTGTGGTATTAATCCTAAAATTTATGACTTTAATCATTTGGATTTCTTTAGTAGACTTAATGGTGTAATTTATGTTAACAAAAAGGCCATGGGGCTGGGGTGGCTCCCCATGTACTCATATTATTCTTTTTGTTGATATTTTACAACCACATTTTCTGCACGCTTGGAAAACGAAATATTTGTGCCATTGTAGGCTTTGCACTTTATATACATGACCGGCGGAACGATTACTTTTTAATGAGAACCCCAAGCCAATGAAAAACCCAGCTAATCTCAAATTAAACTTGGTGAAATAAATTTTAAATTCATATTAAGTGTGAGGAATCATTATTATTTAAATAAATGTATAAGGGAGCAAAGTTTTATTTTCCATCTTAAGTGTTTTGAGCAATTGACCGATATTGGAACGTAACTCTTTCAAGATTCAACTTCTAAGTCCGTCCCTGTTAAGAGAAAAATGCGAGTGTGCTGCTTATGTTAAAATATATTTCAATCATCATATATCCAATGCATTTTACTCGATACTCATGATATCCGACGGCTCAAAATGCATTTGAACGCATAAATTCCACTCCCTGGGTAATTTACCATTTCGTAAACCTTCCAAAATTCTCATGGACTTTGAGGATAAGACCAAGTACTTGTCTGATTTTATGACACCAAGATTCTATCTGCCCTCAAATTTTCAAATTAGACCGAGTCTCCCCATCCTAGAGCTTCCCTCACGTTATGGAAATTTTGTTGCAACTTTCCCTAGATGGTGGCTTGATAGTATATTTTAAATTCAACGGGGCAGTCGTGTCAATTCAAACTTCTTGCATGTGAAAGTAGGTGGATTGACTCACCATTGACTCCACTTTAAAAAAGAGCATTTCTCTTTAAATTGTGTTCTCAAAAGTAGACTTTCGTTTTCCCTTCCGTTTTCAAGCTTTCTGCAACATTATTCTTAATTTGAATTTTGGTAATGGGGGCACCTGTAAGTACTTCAATTAAAAGGATCTGTCATTTCGAATGCACTGTCTCATGTTATGTCGTGGTAAATTGAAAATGAAAATTTTCTTTATTTAATACAGTTAATAATCATCTATATCGTTTGAAATAATCAGTTAATAAAAATGTTTTTATCGTCGATAATAATTTATGTCTAATTATTTTCGTGGATAATAAAAATACTTTTTTCATTCAGATTTTTTATTTTTTTGGTAAAGTCAGATTTGTTAGCAATACAAGTAATCATTTTTAAGATAATATTTATCAAATCACTCATTTTCTACGAAACAAATACACCCATAGTTTGTTTCCTTTTCTCTCATAGCCTTTACTTAAGCATGACAAGGGTCATCAAATATTATACAAGATAAATCTTGATGACTGTTATTTTGAACTAGTAATTTTCAATATAATGTTGTGCGGAAGAACACCCTAACTAAATGAGAAAAGTAAACAAGAACAATCAAGGACACGGAGATTTACGTGGTTCGGCGAAAGATCTGCCTACGTCCACGGGAGAGAGAGAGAGACGATTTCTTTTGAGCGTATGTCAAGAGTACAAGGTACAATACTGAAAATAAATAGATCTTTAAATCCCCACTTTCCTAAACCTAGTAGGAAAGAAATTCCACCATAAAGATATTATCAAATTTGAAACCCAAATCTAGGAAATATATTAGGAAATAAATAGCCTGCAATCTTCAAGCCTTCCTAGATTTCCCGATTGAATATTGTGGAATTCAAGACAACATCAGCAAATCTCCACCTTTGGCTTGAATAAACCACAAGCCTCCACTTGAACCAAGAAAACGAATATATCTCTCCCTCCACCGTACCTTCGCAAAGGTACGCCTACACCTGGATCGGTGTGGCCTCCATCAACTTCAATGATGAGTGAGAGAAATCAAGTCCCTACAAGACTTGAACTTCTCTGAAGTAACCATCTTCGTGAGCATATCTATGGGATTATCTTTCTTATGGATTTTCTTCAAAGCAATGCTCCCATTCTCCACAAATTCTCGAATTTTGTGGTACCAAACTTCAATGTGTTTCATTTTGGAATGGAACACTTGATTATTCATAAGACATATTGCGCTCTGGCTATCGTAATATAATGTAGCACTTTCTTGCTTTATACCCAACTCTGTGACCAAACTAGTCAGCTATATTCCCTCCTTCGTAGCCTCAGTTACTGCCATATACTTAGTTTCGGTTGTAGACAATGCTACAGTGGGTTGAAGCATTGCCTTCCACGAAATAGCTCCACCACCAATAGTAAAGACATATCTCGTGATGGACCTTCGCGATGAACCTTCACTTGTCCAAATCACCAGCGTAGTCCGAATCAACATAACCTGCCAAATCGATTGATCCTCCCTTGGAACTGAACATTAAACCCTTTTCGGCAGTTCTAGCCAAATAACGAAAGATCCACTTAACAGCTTCCCAATGCTCCTTACTTGGATTGCTTGTGTATCGGCTGATGAGGCTCACCGCATGAGCCAAATCCGGTCTGCTACAAACCATAGCATACATGAGGCTCCCTACTGCGCTAGCATAGGGTACTCGAGATATCTTTACAACTTCCTCATGTGAAACGGGACATTGTTTCTTAGATAATTTGAAGTGATTTGCTAAGGGTGTACTAACCAGTTTAACTTTACCCATGTTGAACCGCTCCAAGACCTTCTCAACATACTTCTTTTGATTTACCCAAAGCTTACTTGCATGTCTATCTCGAAAGATTTCCATGCCAAGGATCCTCTTTGCAGCACCAAGATCCTTCATATCAAACTCACTACTTAACTAGACTTTAAGGAATTAATATCTCTCATTTTTCTTATAGCAATCAACATATCATCAACATAAAGCATCAACAGAATAAGCGACTTATTATCCAAAACTTTGTAGTAGACACAAGAATCATGCACACTCCTCATGTAGCCAATACGGAGCATAAAAGAATCAAACCTTGTATTCCATTGCCTCAAAGATTGCTTCAAACCATAAAATGATCTCTTGAGCAAACAAACATGATCATCTTTCCCTTCCACCTTGAAACCTTCAGGCTGCTCCATATAAATTTTCTCCTCCAAGTCACCATGAAGGAATGCTATCTTCACATCTAGTTGCTCAAGCTCCAAGTTATACATGGCTACCATAGCTAGTAAAACACAAACCGATGTGTGTTTTACAATCGGGGAAAATATCTCGTTGTAATCAATCCCCTCCTTCTATGCATAGCCCTTAGCAACAAGTCAGGCCTTATATCTCTCTTGCTCTTTCTCCGTTGGTGCTTCCTTTCTTCGAAGAACCAATTTGCAACCAATGACATTCCGATCCTTGGGCTTCTTCACAAGTTCCCTTGTCTCATTCTTTTGTAATGACTCCATCACCTCCATCATTGTTGACACCTCAATTTTAATTAGGTTAATTTTATTTTATTAAGTTTTTATTTTATTTCGAATAAATAGGATAATTAAAAAAAAAACCAAAAACAAACAAAACAAAGCGAAAACAAAAATTGGTAGCCCCCCCTCTTTTTCTCCCTTTCGCCTGCCCAAGCCCAGCTTTTCTTTTTTCTAGCCCGGCCCCTCTCTTCCTTCTTCTTCCTTCTTCTTCTTCCTTGCGCCTTCCTTCTCCGCCTATGTACTTCACGCGCGCAGAAGACGACGACGCACACGAAGGACGGCCTACGGCCGAGGGGAGTAGGCCGACGTCAGCCGAAGAAGATAAGATCGCGAGCGCCATCAATGCCAAGTATGCTTCGCTGGATGAGCTCGGATGGGACGTCGGTTCAGCCGAGGAGAACCGCTCGGCGCGCGAAGGGGACCGGCCGTCGAAGCTCCGTCGACCGGATTTCGTCGCCTATAAATAGAGGAGCACCTCCATCGACGATCGGCATCGCAATCTTGGAGATCTTCCCACCGAGAGACTTCGGGGAGGAATCAAAGAGCGGCGAGAGAGAAATCGGGTCGCGAGCTTGGCTGACCTCCCACCGAGAGACTTCGGGGGAGGTTGCCGGCGAGCGAGTCCGAAGAGGTCAGATCCGGCCGGTGGAGGCTCGGATCTGGCCGGAGTGAGAGAGAGGCGAGCCCGAGTGGGAGAGATCTGGTCGAGTAGGGAGGGTCTGGTTCCAAGGGAGTCCCAGATCCGCGAAGAAGAAGACTTGAGGAAGGTTAGATCTGGAGGAGAGGGGGCTGACTGGGAGCGGACCGAACCCTTGCCATCGTGTCGAGTCGCCTCGAGCTAGGCCGCCACCGTCGCTATGATCGAGCACCAGCCCCAACGCCGTCGAACCGTGCCGCCACCCTCACGTTTCGCCGCTGTTTCTCCCGACACCGCCACCGCTTCCCGACATAGACTTGCAAATGTCAAGACTCGACCAAATCAAAGCCCTAAATCGCGAAATCGACCGAAATAAGTATGAGCTCGGTTGCCGTCCGCCGCCGTACACCATCACTTTGTCTCCGTCGCCGCCGCTCGAGGCTTCGCCCTCTCTCGAAACCCTACTCTTCGTTTAACTTGCATCTCAACCCGTGCGGTCGCCTCCGTCGCCGCTGTTCGGAGGCTTGGCCCTTTTTCTTTTTGTCGAGACCCTAGCCTCTATCACCGTCGAACGCCGGACCGCCGCCGTTCAACCTCCTAGCCCCTCCATCGGCGCCGCGGATAGACGAGGAGGGAAGAAGCATTGCATCAGACCCAGCCCGGGTTGGATCCGGCCACTATTCGGTTAGGGTTTCGCGAATGGGAGCCAGGGTTGGGCGCGGATCGATTCAGTAGGGTTTCCGCGATTTTTGGGGCGGCGAGAATTGGGTCGACGAGTCGGGTAGGGTTTCGCCGAACCGGGTCGTCGGGTCGACCCGGTTCTTTTTCAAAAATGGGCTCTGGGCCACATCGTCGTTTAAAAAAAAAAAAAAAAATCGCGGGCCCGTCTGCGTTTTGGGGCTGGCCGGCGGACCCAACCCGCGGATCCAACCCGAGTCGGCTCTTATTTTATATTATATAATATTTTAATAAGAACATAAAAAAAATTTAAATTTTGAAAAATACTAAAAAATGTTTCAATTTCCGAAAATCGAAGAATATTTTTAAAATGTCGAAAAATGTTTTATTTTCTAAAAAATCGAGAAAAATCAGAAATAATTTATTTTCCAAAAATATTTCGAAAAATATTAAAAATATTTTATTTTCCAAAAAATCAAAAAAATCAAAAATATGCCAAAAATCCAAAAAATCCCTTTTATGTACAAAAATGAGAAAAAGACTCAAAAAATGTTTTTCCTCCAAAAAATGTATGGAAAATCCCTAAAAAATCCAAAAAGCCTTAGGGTTTAAACAAGATTAGGTACCGAAAGGACATTAGTGATTACTAGTGTAATCAAGTCATCGATCCTAATTTCTCTCGGTTGCGCAGAGTGAGTATTTCTCCGATACTTCACTTGGGTTTCTAATCAACCCACCCCAAATCGATTAGTGGCAACTCCAATTTAAAAATTGATTTACAGGTTAAAAATTTAGACTATTAAAGTCGTGAATTGGTGGACTTGGGAGAGTCCGGGCATAATTAATTTCAGCCGAGCCATTAGCCTCCTTAGGCGCTCGTACCCGATCGCGGGTGCCGAAAAAAAGAGGTCGCGACAGCTTGGCGACTCCGCTGGGGATTTGTGGACTTAGGCCTTTATGTCTTGTTTAATATCTTTACTGACTTAGGTTTTTTTTATGCAGGTCAAAAGCTTAGAAATTTATTTTAATTTTGTTTAAAATAGATTATCTTGTGATTATAAACTGTTGTGCATGCTTTACTGTTTTGGCACTACACATGGCACACACAACCCGGCCGCCGGACCTGGGCCACCATAGGATTTCTAGGATGGTGTTAAGAAAGATACGACCTCGAACGCGAGACTGCGATGTAGAGGTTGCCTTTCTTTTCCCCGAATTTCTTAGCCGAGGTTAAGGGGGTATGCTGCTAACGCGAGACTGCGACAGGCGGATACCTTTTTAATTTCATCAAGCCTTCTGAGTTAGAAATCGAGTCGCACGTCCCATGCGCATGTCCTTGTGCTTGCCATTTTATTTAAAAGCAAAGCAATTTCTTTACCTTTACTCAGTCTTTTTATTTTGGCCCATGGCAATTTAGGATAAGCTTTTCAAGTCCCAGTTTATATGCGATGGGGAAAGACGATATCCAGTTCATTCCTACTCCTAAGGCGGAGCTCTTCAGATGGTGGGGTCAGTTAGATCAGTTTGCCCAAGAGCGCGTGAAGGCCAAAGTCAGTCATCTCCTATCATTGATCCAAATCACTGTTTGTCCTGAAGTCATACAAGCCATGGCACATTTCTGGTGCCCGAAGACGGTTACTTTTATATTCGGTAGGTTTGAGCTAACCCCAACCCTAGAAGAATACAGCATCATCACTGGAATGTCTCTTGAGAAAAAGCTTGTCAGGCCATCGACAGGCATCATCCCGATACGTGGGTTAGCATGGCTTTTAAGAACTGAAGTCCATACTATGATACAAATTCTTGAAGATAACCATAAAACCTGCCCACTGGAATTTATGAATGCATGTTTCCAAAATCAGCCTATAACCTCGAAAAGTGAGATTTTCCTCCTGGCCTTTTTCGGGCCCATCATTTTCCCCCATCAAAGAAATGCCATAAGTCCTAAGATGACATGGATAGTTGATCAAATCTTGAGAGGGGGAAATTATGTCAACATGATTTTAACTGAAACATTCTTGTCCTTTAATCGTTTTAAAGACAACTCGGAGAAAATCATGCGAGCCTCTCCTGAAATTTTACAAGTCTGGTTCTTTTCTCACCTAAGCGAATTTCAGGACTTCATGCGATTGTCTGAAACAAATGCTTTCGAAAATCTGTTACAAAAATTTATGGTTCTAGGACCATACATTCCCAATCAAAGCTGTTTAAATTGGGTAAACTTCCTAAGAGACCCAGCTCCTGAGGCATTCCAATGGTGTGCTGGTTGGTTCCATGAAAAGAGAGCTTGCTTTGCTTTCATACGCACTTGTCCAATTCCATTGCTCGGCCTCACCGGCGCCATTCCCTATTACCCGTATCGAGTAGCACGACAATATGAAGCCCTTCGGAGATCCCACCGCCTTTCAAGAGGATGATCCCTCCAGTTCTTTTCAACACAAGCCGTGACTACGCAATCGAAATTTCTATTGCTGAGGAAACCAGGACAAGTGCCATCGCAAAAGGATCGTGATACCCGAAGGGCTTGAGGGAGAAGAAAAACCCACCACGCCTCCATGTCCTACATCCACAACCATCGCATCCCGACAAGATGGAAGCCATTAGTCCCTCACTCGATCAGCGAGAGCAGCCAACACGAGCAAGCAAAGATCATGGAGAGAGATTTGGGAATGGACTGGATGCACACCTCAGAGCCGGCCCAAGAAAGCAAGCATCAGCGTAAGAACAAGGCTCCCCGTCTCATATAAATTAGCAATCATGTGCCCCTTAGTGTAAATAGTGTGAAAGTTATGTCCCATTGTTTAGGGACTCTTGTTTAATATCTAGTATTTCATCATGTTTTTTCAACTTCAAGTTTTAAGTGTTAGGAACTGGCAGTCTATAAATCCTCTTTTGATAAATAAAAAAAGCAGTTAGATCATTGCCATGGGTCAATCTTTGTTTACTTCCGTGCTCATTCATTGTTTTCACAACTGCCAGGTAATTATGAATCGCCGGCCACCAATTGCTCGTGAATGGCCTCATGCAATAGGACCCGATCAGAATGATGTACAAAATCGCCTTATTAACATTGAAGACGGCGTAGGATAGATGTCCATTGTCCTTCAACAACTCTCAAGACAAATGAAATCCACTCAAGCTGAGCCCAACTCTATAGTTTCCTCAAACACCGTCATAACACCTGCAAATTTGCCAGAAAATAGCCAGTACCATAGACAGTTTGAAAGGATCATGAAAAAGTTAAGCCAGCTGCAAGAGCATAATCCCATGGACCTGTCCAATTACGCCGGCATTGAGATCCCCGAAAAACTCAAAGCACCTGAATGCGAAAGGTACACTGATACCTCCCGCCCAGAGACCTACTTGCAGGCCTACCTAGTCCGAAGGATGATTCAATCATACCAATCGAGCTTGACCGCCCGCCTTGCGATGGTACATTGTCGGAAGATTAGTCTCCTTAAAACCTGGAGGGAACTAATTCATGTTTTTCACCAAGAATATGATATTGACATCAGCCCTGACATAGCCTTGCCCTACAAAGAGCTGATGATCACGGAGCACGAGGAACCGTTAGCTGCTGAGTTAGGAGAAGAACATGTCAATAAAGCTTTGCATGATAAATGGGCAGCTGAACAACACCCTGCTACTGGAAAATTTCCCATTAGGAAAGGCAAGGAGCCTTTGTACGAGATCAAAGACACAGAGCATGTTCAAGACCGGGGCACGACTGGACGACTTCCCAAGCTTACTCCAAGAGCTAGGGTCCAAAAAATACCGACCCCTATCAACCTGGAAAGCGAATCAAATAGTGAAACTCTAATGTCTCTCATTTCCCTTGACAGAATCGAGCTGGCAAAACAAAGGGCCTTACTCAAAAGGTCTGGACTGAAGGCCAAGAAAAGAAAGCCTAAGCAGATCAATGCAGCATCTACCGACGAGCCGCCGCACCAAAGCTTCGAGCATTCCCAAGAATACAGCTTTGAAGGCTACCATCCCCTAGAATACAACCCCAAGGACTTCCAGCATTATTTCGACAATGAAACTGACGATTCATCGTATAACTGTTTCCTACTCTCATCCGGGGATGAAGGCCTGTCGGGAGAAGAATCATACGTCTTTATCCGCTACGATCCTAACAAAGTATTGAGCTCATCCTCTGACCATGAGAATAGCTTCAATACTTCATCCTCATTTGGAAATCTTGACCAAGAAGAAAGGAATGGGATAATCTCGATAGAATCCAACTTCCCTGAAACAGAAAAATTCACCACTACAACAGATATGCAGTGGGAAAACCAATGGCCTAACCAAGATACATCAAGCCTGTCTTGCGCTCATAGGATCATGACCCCTGGAGAGATGTGGATACCTAATCTCCGCAAGTATAACGGCACGACTTGCCCCGTGGCCCACTTGCAGTGCCTCCATGCTGAAATGAGTCGGTACTATGGCCCGATGTCATTCACAACTCAGGCCTTCCAAGAGAGTCTTACGGGATCTGCATTACAAGGGTTCATCACAGCAGATATCTACCTCATGAGAGATTGGAATGAGCTGTCTTCGCATTCCCGCTTCAAGATCAAAGCCGATTGGAACTAAAGTGCCTTGTCAGAACTTTTCACTTCAGAAGAAGACCAATGGAGGATTTCCGAGCATATGCAAGAAGGTGGGAGGCTTTTATGATGCAAACTTACCCTCAGCTGGTCGAAGAAGAGATGATAAAGCTATTCATACGGGCTTTACCTCGTAAGCATCGTTCTTGGTTGTATGGGTTGCATTTCCATAGCTTCAATAAAGTGGTCCTCTCATGTGAATACTTCGAGTCTACTGGAGGCGAGGAACTCAAAGGCGCTTGATTTCAGAACCAACACTATCAAAGCACTCCTTTACACAGGAGTTTTCATGGGTTTTACTTGTTTTTATAATTTAATGTTTCTTATCTTATCTAGTGTGCTACGGTTGTATTTTCCATTCCAAGTACTCTATTGTACAGTTATAATATTTTGTTTTAAGAGCATGAGGTGGTACTCCAAACCAGCCCGGTGATGCTATCCAACCATGAAAAAATATATCATCCAAGGAGAATACTGAGGGCTAGGCTTCCTCATGTTTTTTCTCCCCCAAAGACGTATTTTGAAATTAAAAAATATTTCATCACCCAAAAGCTTTTGTTAAAACAAGATGATAAATTTAATCATGTTTGTCTTTCTGACTCACTCACTTCATGTCTCAGAAGATCATTTCCGTCCCTTTTGACTTAGTGCGACAGGGGGCATTTGAAGCAAGCACATTATGTGAACTCACCGAATTCAATGACACCCTCCCAAGAAAGCAGGGGCAAACGAAAGGGATCATCACATTTCAAAATGGTAAGTCCTATTCCCCGAACATAATGTCGAAAATGACATCCTCTCTCTTCCATCTACAGAAAAACGAAGGATGGGATGTAATAGGCACGTGCATATTATCAAACTTGAAGCATGCATAGCATGATAGCTCAAGGCAGGATGTCCCGAGTTCATTGACAGACTTCCAGCTTCAACAAGCCAAGAAGCACAAAGAAGGATTTGCTTCTCTTCCTTTAAAGTGATTATCACAACAGGAGAAAATCTAGACAGTCAAAGCGATCTATAGCCCCACACCCTGGACAATGATGTGGGAATCTAGAAACTTCACTCCAGACGCACATTCTTCCAAGGAGTAATTGCCATCGGAAAGCTTGAGATTTTTTATCTCAGATTCCATAGAAGCTTGAGGTACATGACTTTTGCCCAATGATGCTATAGTTAAAGACAGAAGGAGAAATTCCACAGAAGGAAGGCGTTGAAGATGAATCAACGACCAGCAATCATGCATACATGGTCACAAGTGAGGAAGGCCAATTAGAAAGAAATGTTAAACTATGCCAAGACGAAAAGGCTGTCATCGACATTCAAACATCATCAGGAGTCAGCAAATACAAACTAAGGAGAAGAGTAATTTGGTATCATTTCCAATACTCCCCACTCTTTGAATTCGCTTTTGACGTATTTTCTCTATTGACAGGAAACATTGGGAATCAAAAACCAAACTTGATGGTCAATATCGGCCAAGTGAGGTCATGAGAATGACCCGTATCGAATTCACCTGACTCCATGTAAAGAAGGACATGTCATCCAGGAGCCAATTCAGAGAATAATTGACTTAACAAAGCAAGAGACATAGGACTTCGTGTCCCCCTCTTACTTCAGGTTCACCTAATCATCTGCAAACCAGTGAAGGGTAAAGTTGTATCGATTCCAGTTATTCAACTCTTGAAAGAGTTCATGACTAACACATTCCCTCTTGTTTGTTGCAGGATCACCTGACTACCAAAAGCAAGGATAACAAATCAATGAGAAGCATGTCTTGTTGCAGGATTACTTGACTGTCAAAAACAAAGATAACAAATCAATGAGAGGCATGACAAACTCTCCCAAGCAAAAGACGTCTCAAGTATTGCCAAAGCAAATGATAGAAAATCTTCAGGCCTCAACTCACATTTGATTTTGGCCAGACTAATTGATCTACTTGTACATCTTCTCCTCTATAGGGGCAAAAGCAGAGATGCCCGATCAAATTCCCAATCCTTGGCTGATCCTTCATGTGTCATATCCCTAATCAATAGGGATGACTATCGACACCCATTTGTGAATAACCCTTTTGATGTTCAAAATTTAACATATTTGGAAACACCATTATGTTAATTCCTAAAGTTATCAATATGGTCTTTTTTTAGTCAAAACCATTCACTTGTCTTGAAAAGTTCAAACTCCATCATATTCAAAATGTTGCATGTCATTTCCAGATGAATTCTGCATGATGATTTCGTTTGTCTAAGTCATTGATTCCACTGAGGATTATTAGAATAGACAGCTAAGTGAAGAATACAAGATTAATTGAGCATGCTGGATGAGGTACGTCAGAATGATGAAAGGCAAGCCATATCCTACACACAGTCCCCCATCTATACATTTGTGAGATGAGTGCAGAAGATTTCATGGCTGCAGGGTAAAGAGTTCTCTCGCGAATGGTACGATAACCAAAACAGTGAGAGGCATTCCATCGCTCACCCCATTGAGCCCCATACATTGGTGAAGCTTCTCTCATACCCCCGTCAAGAACAACCCCTACACCGGGCGATTAGAAGTGAAGCAAAGATCACGAGGTGAGAAGAGAGATAGAAATTTTCTTGCTCGCACTCGCATCAATCTTTGGGTGTCTTTATTGCATATGAACACTCACATTAATTTAAGTGCCCTAGAATGACGAAGAGCAATTCTTTCTTTACGCACTTGTATTCATTGTACAACCCAATTGAGTCTGTAATTTCACCCTCACATGGAGGCAAAACAAAAGTTACTGCCACGAAGGAAGATAGCCCGTAGCGCCTGCAAGATGAAGACTCAAGAGTCTAATAACGGTGCTTCGATTGAACTTGCCTAGGCCAGTTCCTCTAACGACAAGAATGAAAAAACAGGGGCATAAAAAAGCAGTGTACCTGGTAAAAGCAAGGTCAATGCCCATAAATGAAGAACTTGAATAAAAATAGGGGCATGAAAAAGCAGTGTGCCTGGTAAAAGAAAGGCCAATGCCCTCCAGTCAAAAATGCGGCCAAGAAAATGTTGCTGTTGTGGTCCATAGAACCTCCATTTGACAGTAAGAAGAAAGACTGGTGACAAATGCCAAGGCAATCACCAGCTCTACCTTTTACACATGAATCAAGCCTACTTTGCATCCCATTGTAAAAGTCTCTTCAGACTAGGGGCACTTCAATTAACGTAGGATTTCATATGTCTATAAGCATCGCTCGAAGAAGTATGAGCAAGATTACTCTATCTCTTTTCGCAGGGTTCTTGACTTGTAAATCCGAAGATGATCGCGCAACATTTTCGTCCATCAGCTTCAACCTTGATGGTCCCCTTCGATGAGCCACGGACCAAGACTTCATCATAGTTTCAACAATGACCTCTCACATTGGTAAAGTCGTACCGTTTGCGAGAATACTCAGACCCCTGCTGACATGATGACAGTGAGATAGTGTGGTCCTTATGAATCCTGCATCAATGGTCAGGATAGCCTTTTCCATGAGAGTGAGCGAAAAGTCCTTTCGGACAAAGTCCCTCATCCTGGCATGCTCAAGACATCTACATTCTAAATGAAGGTTGTCTTTCAAAAATCTTCCCCAAAGGGAAATCAAAAGAAACAGAATCGACAAAATTATCATGCATGAATCTCATTTGAACTCATGAATTTACAGCATATACAATCATGTGTGCATACTATGCAAATAGCGACATACTCATAGAGATCGGAGATATTGCCGGTAAGCATATCTCTATTTGTCTTAAGGTACCTATCATTGTCCAGGTACTCTCTTCTTGACACTCAACCTATTCGAGTCATCCCTTTATCGTTGAATACCTACTGCTGTCTAGGTATCCCTATTGTCTTTGAGTACCGGTCACCGTTCGGATACTCCCCTTTCCTGACACTCGACCTGTTTGAGTTGTCCTCAGAGAATTGATACTTGTGACTGACCAAGTATCTCTTGGAATACCTACTGCTGTCTAGGTATCCCCATATCGTTAAGTACCCACCGTTGTCCAAGTACTTCCTTTTTATGACACTCAGCTTGCCCAAGTTGTTCCCGAATAATAGCAGCTGTTCAAGCATTCCACTGCTTTGTGTGCCTGCGCCTACCCAGGTATGCTTTCTTACACTTAGACCAACTGAGTGGTCCCAAGTTGTATCATTGAATACTTGTGTTCATCCAAGTATCCCAAGATTTTTGTACACCCGTGGCTATCCAGTGTTCTAGCCCTTTGAGTGCTGCGGCCATCTAGGTAAGCCTCGTGCTACATTCAAGTTTATGTTACCAGGAGGTGAGAGACCTTCACGAATATCCAAGGTACGCCCTCGATATTCCCAATTACTTGGAGTTGAGAGACCTTCACGAATATCCAAGGTACACCCTCGATATTCCCCATTACCAGGAGGTGAGAGACCTTCATGAATATGCGAGGCACGTCCTCAATATTCCCAATTACCAGGAGGTGAGAGACCTTCACGAATATCTCAGGTACGCCCTCAATATTCCCATTACCAGGAGGTGAGAGACCTTCATGAATATGCGAGGCACGTCCTCAATAATCCCAATTACCAGGAGGTGAGAAACCTTCACGAATATTCGGGGCACGTCCTCGATATTCCCATTTACCAGGAGGTGAGAGATCTTCATGAATATCCAAGGTACATCCTCGATATTCCCAATTACCAGGAGGTGAGAGACCTTCATGAATATCCAAGGTACATCCTCAATATTCCCAATTACTAGGAGGTGAAAAACCTTCATGAATATCCAAGACCCATCCTCGATATTCCAAATACCAGCAGGTGAGAGACCTTCACATATATGCAAGACCCATCCTCGATATTCCCCTTTACCAGGAGGTGAGAGACCTTCATGAATGTGCGAGGCACGCCCTCGATATTCCCAATTACCAAGAGGTGAGAGACCTTCACGAATATCTCAGGTACGCCTTTGATATTCCCAATTACCAGGAGGTGGGAGACCTTCACGAATATCCCAAGTACGTCCTCGATATTCCCCTTTATCAGGAGGTGAGAGACCTTCACAAATATCTCAGGTACGCCCTCGATATTTCCAATTACCAGGAGGTGAGAGACCTTCACGAATATGCGGGGCACGCCCTCGATATTCCCAATTACCAGGAGGTGAGAAACCTTCATGAATATCCCAGGTACGCCCTCGACATTCCCATTACCAAGAGGTGAGAAACCTTCACAAATACCCAAGGTATGTTCTCAATATTTCCAATTATCAAGTACCCTTCGATACTTGTGAATGTCCAAGTATCCCCAAGAATTCATAATTGTGATAATCCAAATACCCCTTCAATGCCTATGGTCAGCCAAATACCCATTTCGACGCCCGCAAAGGCCCAAATATCCTTCATGTTAGTACTTGTGAATATCCAGGTACTCTTTGATATGCTTGTGAATGTCCAGGTATCTTCCAGAATTGATGCCCTGAGAAAGGTCGGCGCATCTTCCCGAGAAAGGTCGGGTTCCAAATGGTGTCTTCGACAGAAGTCAGACGCCCCACAAATCGATGCCCTGAAAAAGGTCGGTGCATCTCCCGAGAAAGGTCGGGTATCAGCTGGTGTCTTCGACAAAAGTCAGACACCCCAGAATTGATGCCCTAAGAAAGGTCGGCGCATCTTCCCGAGAAAGGTGGGTTCCAACTGGTGTCTTCGACGGAAGTCAGACGCCCCACAAACAGATGCCCTGAGAAAGGTTGGCGCATCCTCCCGAGAAAGGTCGGGTTCCAACTGGTGTCTTCGACAGAAGTTAGACGCCCCACAAATCGATGCCCTGAAAAGGTCGGCGCATCTCCCGAGAAAGGTCGGGTATCGGCTAGTGTCTTCGACGGAAGTCGACACCCCACAAATCGATGCCCTGAGAAAGGTCGGCGCATCCTCCCGAGAAAGGTCGGGTTCCAACTGGTGTCTTCGACAGAAGTCAGACACCCCACAAATCGATGCCTTGAGAAAGGTCGGTGCATCCTCTCGAGAAAGGTCGGGTTCCAACCAGTGTCTTTGACAGAAGTCAGACACCCCAACAAAACAGATGCTCTGAGAAAGGTCGGCGTATCTCTCGAGAAAGGTCGGGTACCAACTGGTGTCCTCGATACAAATCAGGCACCCACAAATGAGATGCCCTGAGAAAGGTCGGTGCATCTCCCGTCAAGGCGACCGAAGAAAGGTTCGGGTCCTAGACAAATCTTGAATTGTTTTAACAGGCGACCGAAGAATGGTTCGGGTCCTGAAGGAGTAATCTCCCGTCAAGGCGACCGAAGAAAGGTTCGGGTCCTAGACAAATCTGATTACTCCAACAGGTGACCGAAGAATGGTTCGGGTCCTGGAAGAGCGATCTCCGTCACGGCGACCGAAGAATGGTTCGGTCCGAGACAAACCACCGATTACTCTAATAGGCGACCGAAGAATGGTTCGGGTCCTGGAAGAGCGCCTCCCAAAAAGCGACCGAAGAAAGGTTCGGGTCCTAGACAAATCATTGATTGTTTTAACAGTAACCGAAGAATGGTTCGAGCCCACTCGGAAAAACAACCTCCTCATATCACCGGGTAAGATGACGCCTTGATACTTGCCAAAACTCGGGGTTCACACCCTATCTCACTTACTCTCGGTAAGTAACTACGGTATCTTCTTATCTCGTCTTAGTATATGTAAAGTTATATTGCTCTTTAGAATAATAAGTCCCAAATAAAATATAATCTATTATGCATGCATGGATAAAATTGAGGTATCAGTCTGTCTTTGAATACAACCTCTACAAGCTCACCTTCAAAGAGGGGCAGGTGTTGACACCTCAATTTTAATTAGGTTAATTTTATTTTATTAAGTTTTTATTTTATTTCGGATAAATAAGATAATTAAAAAAAACCAAAAACAAACAAAACAAAGCGAAAACAAAAATTGGTAGCCCCCCCTCTTTTTCTCACTTTCGCCGACCTAAGCCCAGCTTTTCTTTTTTCTGGCCCGGCCCCTCTCTTCCTTCTTCTTCCTTCTTCTTCTTCCTTGCGCCTTCCTTCTCTCGCCTCGTACTTCACGCGCGCAGAAGACGACGACGCACACGAAGGACGGCCTACGGCCGAGGGGAGTAGGCCGACGTCGGCCGGAGAAGATAAGATCGCGAGCGCCATCAATGCCAAGTATGCTTCGCTGGATGAGCTCGGATGGGACGCCGGTTCAGCCGAGGAGAACCGCTCGGCGCGCGAAGGGGACCGGCGGTCGAAGCTCCGTCGACCGGATTTCGTCGCCTATAAATAGAGGAGCACCTCCGTCGACGATCGGCATCGCAAGCTTGGAGATCTTCCCACTGAGAGACTTCGGGGGAGGAATCAAAGAGCGAGCGAGAGAGAAATCGGGTCGCGAGCTTGGCCGACCTCCCACTGAGAGACTTCGGGGGAGGTCGCTGGCGAGCGAGTCCGAAGAGGTCAGATCCGGCCGGTGGAGGCTCGGATCTGGCCGGAGTGAGAGAGAGGCGAGCCCGAGTGGGAGAGATCCGGTCGAGCGGGAGGGTCTCGGTTCGAGGAGTCCCGGATCCGCGAAGAAGAAGACTTAAGGAAGGTTAGATCGGAGGAGAGGGGCCGACGGGAGCGGACCGAACCCTCGCCGTCGTGTCGAGTCGCCTCGAGCCGGGCCGCCGCCGTCGCGTGATCGAGCACCAGCCCCAACGCCGTCAAACCGTGCCGCCACCCTCGCGTTTCGCCGCCGCTATTTCTCCCGACACCGCCACCGCTTCCCCGACATGACTGCGCAGCTCAAGACTCGATCGAATCAAAGCCCTACATCGCAAAATCGACCGAAATAGGTATGAGCTCGGTTGCCGTCTGCCGCCGTACACCATCACCGTCCCCGTCGCCGCCGCTCGGAGGCTTCGCCCCTCTCTCGAAACCCTACTCTTCGTTTAACTTGCATCTCAATCCGTGCGGTTGCCTCCGTCACCGCCGTTCAGAGGCTTGCCCCTTTTTTCTTTTTGTCGAGACCCTAGCCTCCGTCACCGCCGAACGCCGGACCGCCGCCATTCGACCTCCTAGCCCCTCCATTGGGGGCGCGGATAGACGAGGAGGGAAGAAGCATTGCGTCAGACCCAGCCCGGGTTGGATCCGGGCCACTATTCGGTTAGGGTTTCGCGAATTGGGAGCCGGGTTGGGCGCGGATCGATTCGGGTAGGGTTTCGCGATTTTGGGGGCGGCGAGAATCCGGGTCGACGAGTCGGGTAGGGTTTCGCCGAACCGGGTCGTCGGGTCGGCCCGGTTCTTTTTCAAAAATGGGCTCTGAGCCACGATGTCATTTTTTTTTTTTTTTTTTTTAAGTCGAGCCCGCATAGCGGGCCCGTGCGCGTTTTGGGGCTGGCAGAGTCGGACCCAACCCGCGGATCCAACCCGGTTCGGCTCTTATTTTATATTATATAATATTTTAATAAGAAAATAAAAAAAAATTAAATTTTGAAAATATTAAAAAATGTTTTAATTTCCAGAAAATCGAAGAATATTTTTAAAATGTCGAAAAATGTTTTATTTTCTAAAAAATCAAGAAAAATCAGAAATAATTTATTTTCCAAAAATATTTCGAAAAATATTAAAAAATATTTTATTTTCCAAAAATCAAAAAAATCAAAAATATGCCAAAAATCCAAAAATCCCTTTTATGTCCAAAAATGAGAAAAAGACTCAAAAATGTTTTCCTCCAAAAAATGTATGGAAAATCCCTCAAAAATTCAAAAGCCTTAGGGTTTAAACAAGATTAGGTACCGAAAGGACATTAGTGATTAACTAGTGTAATTAAGTCCCCGATCCTAATTTCTCCGATTGCGCAAGAGTGAGTATTTCTCCCGATACTTCACTTGGGTTTCTAATCAACCCACCCCAAATCGATTAGTGGTGACTCAATTTAAAAATTGATTTACTGAGTTAAAAATTTAGACTATTAAAGTCGTGAATTGGTGGACTTGGGAGAGTCCTAGGGCATAATTAATTTCAGCCGAGCCATTAGCCTCCTTAGGCGCTCGTACCCGATCGCGGGTGCCGAAAAAAAGAGGTCGCGACAATCATTGCAGTCATCCACTTTTCCTTGTGATCACTTTTCAAAGCTTCATGGTAGGAGCTTGGATCGCCAGGGCTTACGGTAAGAGCATAAGCCACCATATCCTCAAAATCGTACCTCTCCAGTGCTTTGGGGGTGCCCCTTCCTCGACCGGTTGCAATGGTACAAGGAATTTTTACCGTTTCTTTGATTTCCGAATCCTCATCGAATGACTCACCATTCTTTGCAGATTCTCTGGTTTCAAGCTCCACCTTAACGATAGATTTATCACTTTCCTCTTCAGCAGCCGCGTGTGGTATGCAACTTGACTTCAACATTGCAGATTCATCAAATATAACATCCTTGCTCATCAGAACTTTCTTCTCATTTGGATCCCATAATTTGTAGCCTTTCACTTATTTCTCATAACCAAGAAATATGTATTGTTTTGATTTTGGATCCAACTTCGAGCGCTTCAAGCTCTACACATGTACGAAAGCAAGACAATTGAATATTCTTAAATTAGAATAATCGACAATTTTACCAATCCATACCTCTTCGGGAATTTTGCATTTAATTGCAGTTGATGGAGACCGATTCACAAGATAACATGCCATGCAGACAGCTTCTACCCAAAACTCCTTGCTCAGTCCCGCATGTAGCCTCATGCTTCGAGCTCTCTTTAATAAGGTTTGGTTCATCCTTTCCGCAACGCCATTCTATTGGGGCATATCCAGAATTGTGAAGTGACGTTTAATCCCTTCATTCTTGCAAAGCTCCATGAATAGTGTCAATTTGTACTCTCCTCCAGTGTCCGATCTCAAAGCACTTAACCTTCTTCCCCGTTGAAGTCTCAACTTCAACTTTCCATTCTTTGAACTTTTCAAAGACTTTACTTTTGTGTCGCATGAAGTAGACCCAAACTTTGCGAGAGAAATCATCAATAAATGTCATGAAGTATTCCCTCCCTCCTTTTGACTTTACCGGTGAAGGACCCCATACATTCGTGTGTACATACTCGAGCACGCCCTTGCTTGTATGAGTTGCAGCTTTGAACCGAACTCTGCCTTGTTTTCCAAACACACAAAATTTGCAGATATCTAATTTGCATGTTTTTATACCTTGGAGTGCATTCCTCTTGTGAAGCTCCATCAATCCTCTTTCTCCCATATGCCCGAGACGCATATGCCATAGATAGGTGTTATCTATCTCTGTGCTAGCATCCGTGAACACAGATGCTCCACCTTGCACTATGGTTCCTATAAGTTGATATAGGTTCCCGTGCCTCTGTCCCTTAAGAACAACCAGAGCTCCCTTAATCATGTTCAAGACTCCACCTTGAGCTGTGTACTTGCATCCATTGGATTCAAGTGCTCCCAATGAGATCAAATTCTTCTTTAGACCTGGAACATGACACACGTCTGCCAAGGTTCTAATCATGCCATCAAACATCTTGATTCTCACGGTTCCAACACCCACAGTCTTGCGCGAAGTATCATTCCCCATGAGAACTGAATCACCATCATATGCCTTGTACTCATTTGAGGCTTCTCAATGAAGACATATGTGAAAAGTGCATCCAGAGTCCATGATCCACGAATCTTCAAAGATGTCCTTCCTTGATGATATGGACAAGACGTCCCCATCATTGGTCTCAACGCCGTTAGCTATACTTGCCTCATCCGAGCTCTTCTTCTTTTTCTCGTTCTTATTTGGACAGAATATCTTGGTATGCCCTTCCTGATTGCACCCGTAGCATATTCCTTTGAACTTTCCCTTGGATTTTGATCGACCCCTACTGCTCGATCCTCGATCCGTTGATTTTCCTCTTCCTTGATTGCTTTTCTCATTTTCAAAGAGTCCATCTCCCGAAGATTTTGAACTACTTGCCCTTTTTCGAGTGTCGTTTGAAATTAAGGCAACAGTCACCTCTTCGATCTCTAGGGTTTCCTTGCTATAAAGGAGCGTACTCACCAAGTGGTCAAACGAATCCGACAACGATGCCAGTAGTAGAAGCGCTATGTCTTCATCCTCAAACCTTACCTCCAAGCTTGTAAGTTCACTAATCATCTGATTGAACACGTTGAGGTGTTCCAATAGATTTCCTCCTTCACTCATCTGAAGTGAATACAATCTCTTCTTCAAGAAAAACTTGTTCGTAAGAGAATTTGTCATGTAAATGCTTTCGAGTTTTAGCCATACCTCCGGAGCAAATTTGATTTCTACTACATATTGAAGGGCCTCATCCGATAGGTTCAATTGGATTGCACTGCATGCCCTCTCCTCCATGTCAGCCTAATCATCATCAGTGATGGTGTTCGGCTTATTCGATCTTCCTAGAAGAACCTTTGATAAACCTTGTTGAATCAATAGATCCTTCATCATTCTCCGCCATAGTGTAAAACTATTCTTCCCAGTGAATCGTTCAATATCAAATTGAACGGTTGAACCTTTTCTAGCCATCTAGTTAGAAGTTGCAATACAGGAACGGAGAACCTGGATTGCTCTAATACCAATTGTTGTTCGGAAGAACACCTTAACTAAATGAGAAAAGTAAACAAGAATAATCAAGAACACGGAGATTTACATGGTTCGGCGAAAGATCCGCCTACGTCCACGGGAGAGAGAGACGATTTCTTTTGAGCGTATGTCATGAGTACAAGGTACAATACTGGAATAAATAGATCTTTAGATCCCCACTTTCCTAAACCTAGTAGGAAAGGAATTCCATCATAAAGATATTATCAAATTTGAAACCCAAATCTAGGAAATATATTAGGAAACAAATAGCCTGCAATCTTCAAGCCTTCCTAGATCAGCATATAATCCCTTCACAAGATATACATACTCAATAATGTGTTAATATAAGTTTAGTTGTAATGAATAATAAACATGTCAGGTATGATTTGACCTTTTTTACCAGTTTATATTGCACTCGGACTCGTTTAATTAATCAATTTAAATTGTTCATTGTGTCTACACAACATGCTTATTTACATTCACAAATACCTAAAACATGTAAACACAAGTAACAATTTCTAAATATAAGAAGTCACTCAAATGTTTTGTGTTGTGTAACCATTTAATTAGCGTGTCAAATTTGGGTTTTAATGTTGTAACATAATTGATAAACTTTTTGTGTTGAGATTAAATCTAAATTTCACATTACGCAATCGCAAGAGAATATAAAAAAACAGTTTATTGACCAAATTGAAAAATAAACAAAGTATGGGGACCAAACGAACAAAAATAATGACAAATCATACTTAACAGAATATCCACATCAGCATGTTCTGTACAAGGTCATTTTAGGATCGTGTCAACTTAAATGGAAACACAACGCAAAACATTAGCGATTTTGTAGAAGGTCATTTTAGGATCGTGACAACTCGCTACATACTTGATAAACGGTTGGCGTTTTCAATCAAATCTAAATATTAGAGATTGACCACTGCAATTGTTACGATAACATTACAAGATTAAATTTTAATATACACGTGTATAACAAGATAGCAATGTAAGCAGGTTTATATGGAAATGCCATCTCTTTGAAATCAGCTGTTAAGCTATTTCGTTCTCTCTCTTTTTTGGCAATTTGTGATTTATGCACAGTAAGCAGGTTCAATCCCTATAGTTAGCCAAATGTTGAAGCGGGAGAGATCTATTATCTACGGATTGAGTGGTTCCAAACTGAGAGAGAATTATCATGAAAGTTATAAACTTATTATAATTGTGTCAATTTAGTTTTAAACATTTTTTGTCAATTTAGTCCTAAATATTTTGTATTTGTGTTAGTTCAGTCTTGTCCAAACCAATTTAAAAAGTAAGAATATAAACATGAATATTTTCATGATCCCCCGTGAAAGGAATACATATCAATGTGAAGTTGAGTTAAGTCCAGAACAAGTATCTCAATTAACCATTTCAAATGGAGCTCAAACATAGAAACATATAGCTGATCAAGCAAGAGAAGGGTTGAGCTAGCGAGAGTCCAATTGAGCTCAAACCTGATAATTTCTTGATTTGGTTTGTCTTGATTACATCACTCAATTACTCGCATTTTTTTTAAAAAAAAGGAGTAACTTAAGTGAACTTTTTTAAGAGTCATGACACTTAAGTGAGCATTTGAAAAGTTATACTACTAAAATGAGTGCAATACGAATTATTACAATATTAGTATAATTTTTACAAAGATTTCTTTAACAAGAAGATGTGGTCTTCCTTACTCGAGATAGAAAATCTTTTTGACTGCCTCATGTAAATCCGCTCCTCCAACTCACTATAGAGAAATATTGTTTCCACATTTTGGTGCTCCAAATTGAGATCATTTGTCATAACTAAGACTAATAATACTCTAATGGAAGTATATCTTACCATTAAAAGAATACCTCATTATATTCAATGCCCTCTTGCTATCACGGCCTTAATATTAGGAATGTCCTCCTTTCATTTGTAGACCAATTTACACCAGAAAATCATCTAGCTCTTCTTGTGCCTAATGTTTGTATAAAATTTACATCTCTTAACTCATTGCCTCTAACCATTAAACACTAGATAAGCTTGCACTGCTAGTTGTGTCTATATTGTTGAAGTATAGTAGTCTCATGGGAAAAGTGTCAAAAAAGTCCTAAAACTTTTTGTATTTGTGCCAATTTAGTTATAAATCTTTTATTGATGCAAATTTAGTCCTAAACATTTTTATTTGATGACAATTTAGTCCTAAACATTTTCACTTGGTTCCAATTCAGTCCTTTTCGGTTAATTTCGGTCGGAGTTTATTGATTAGGCGCCGATCGGCTGAGGTGGCACGATCATGCTAACATGGACAACTTCTTATAATATTGTATTTTTATTTTTTTTTTTTTTCAAATTATATTTTATTTTATTTTATTATTTTTCATTTTACTTTTATTTTCTTCTCCTCTCCTTCCTCCAGTTGGTCGTTGGACCTCGAGCAACTGGCCAAAGGCCTTGAGCCCTTGCCATGGGTCAGGCCTCGTCGATCATGGGCGAGACTAGTCCAAGGCCACCCAGGCCACCTGGGTGGCCTTGTGCTAGGCGGGTGAGGCTCACCCTCATCGGCCATGGGTGAAGCCCAACCTCGCCAAATCCAAAGAGGTTGAGCCTTGCCCGGCCATTTGCGAGGGCTTGAGCCCTCGTAAGCGCAACCTCACGACCTCTTACGAGGGCTCAAGCTATGCCAGTGGCCGATGAGGCTCGCTAGAGACTAGCGAGGTCGACCTCAACCTAGCTAGCCCTTGGCCGACAATTTTTCTAGGTCGAACTATTGGAAGCAAATGGAAAAGGAACATCGGGTAGGATCAAAGAAAGTAGTGGACTAATCACTAAATAGATACAAATAGGTGTAAATTTTAACATCATCTTAGCCCACTTGCTTCTCTTGCTCCTTGCCAACCTAGTAATAGCATAGTGAAAGTAGGGTTGCTTTAGCCTTTTACATATCCATTCCAAATCGAATGTAGCCTTCCAAGGCGAGGCCACCCTATATCTATTTAGGTGTGAAGTGAAAGAGGAGAGAGGGGATGAGGCCTCCTTTCGCATTTTTCACAGGTTTACAAGTAGTGATTGAGATTGCATTGGATCGAACAACTTTTAGTTATTATTCTACCTACAAGCTCTCGACATATGTGAACTCCTTCGATTCTTTACGGTTTATTGTGAAAAGAATAGGTTGTTCTTAGGTGTAAAGGAAGAGCTACTAGTAAGAAGTGAAAGAACAAGCAAGGGATCGAGCGCGAAAAAGTGTTCTTGCTCGTTTACTTCTTTCTTGGGGTAAGTATACTATCAGTGCCAAAAGTTATGTACAATGCTCACTTTAGTGCCAAAAATTTATTTTGGAATCACTTAAGTGCCAACAAATTTGAAAAATGATCATTTCAATGCCAACGCCGATCAATTTGGCCGGAAATCCGACGTGGTACTTTTTTATTAATTTTTGAAATTGACATGGCTCGTCAGAGAGTTGAGTTAGCATCCAAACAACAAAACGATGCCGTTTGGTGTCTTTCTCCCAACTTAGAACCTTAAATCCTCAAATTGAGAGAGAGAGAGAGAGAGAGAGAGAGAGAGAGAGAGAGAGAGAGAGAGAGAGAGAGAGAGAGAGAGCATGTCGTTTTCTTCCTCGAAGAACAACACCAACAACGAACGGCACCAGCAGCGCACCAGTAGTGGCACCAGCAACGACGCCAGCAGCAGCAGTAGCAGCGCACCAACAATGACACCTTCGACCCCTCTTCTTCCTCCTCCACCTCCTATTATTCCCTGCCACTTTTTGCTTGAGCAACAATCTCAATCTCTTCTTGCTCACTTGGTCAAGCAACTACGATGGTGGCTGAGCAATGGCGGGCGAACGACGGTGGCCAAGCGGCGAAGACAAAGAAACCCTAACTTCAATCCACATATGAGCTATATGGCGTTGTTTTTGCGAGGATGTCCACATATGATGGCAAAATGACGTCGTTTCTTGAGGAGGATGGAAAACGACGTCATTTAAAAGCCATCGCAATTTTTTTTTTTTAAAAATATAAAAGCCACGTAATTAATCTAGTCGGAATCTCTCGCCGGTGGCACCAAAGTAATCGTTTTTTCTCCGATTTGGCACTTAAGTGATCCAATGGAAACTTTTGGCACCAAAGTGAGTGCCGTACACAACTTTTGGCACTGATAGTGTACTTACCCCATGTGACATCCCAAATTTCATTAACCGTCATTAGCATAATTAGATCATTAGGAACTTAGATTAATTAGATTGGGCCAGAAAGTGAACCCGATGGATCGTGAGAAATGTGTGGGCTTGAGAAATGAGTGGGCCACACGAATTGGACTTAAGAAACCTAATGAGTGATTATGGGCTTGGACTTGGCTTGAAGCGGGCCAAGGTTCGGAATTATTAGATTTATAGATTTAGTTTAGTGGGCCGGATTGTTGTAGATTGAGCCTGTTGGGCCGGGAATGAATATTTAGGTCCGAATGATTTTATGATAACTTGATTAATGTTTATAATGCTAATATCAATTTCTAACTTTAGCATTTTGTGATGAATTCTTTATAGATTAACATTGACTAGTCGACATGTTACGTCATTCGATATGATATGTTATGATTTTGTATGATTATAATAGAATTGAAATCTAATGGAATCGAAAGGGGATTAAGTGAAAAACATTAATAGCTAATGAACTAACTAATGATATCGATAAACTGTTAATTAGCGACAATCGACAGATGGAGAAAATCTTCATGCATGAAAGCCACGACATCATTCTCTCTCGTTTCTCCATGCACTTGACACCCACGGTTTTGATTCCCATGAACCGAGACATGTAAACTTCAAGGAACATAATCATTACAATATCTCATCATTACACTAGCCTAGGGATTAGTTTGTAGACCTATTTCCCCCTTAAACTTCGTACACTCTCTCTCTCTCTCTCTCCATATAAAACCGAACAACCCATCTTCTTCTTCTTCATCTTTTCTCTCGGCTGAGCAGCGAAAAACCAGAAGCAAACCAGCAACCTTCTTCTTCTTGCATGCTGATTTTGAGTGTTGATCTTGAAGCATCTCTGTGTTGTTTAGTAGCTGAAGCAAGGTAAGGAAAGATCTAACTCTAAATTGAAAGTTATCCATTGTTTCATCAAGGGAGCTTGAGGATCTAACCAAACAGTGATGGATATAGTTTGTAGTTGCTGTTTTGTGATTGATTTAAGCTGAGTAAGTGTTAGATTAGAGTTAGAAGTCATTGCATGTTGTTTTTTAGGATTGCATGTTTCGAAATCCTTGTGTGAGTATGCTGTTTTGTTGAGCGAAGTGATGAAATGGATGCCGAGTGGATGGATATGGTGTATGCTGTGATGAGTGAACTCACGGATGCGTTTATACTTCAAGCCGAGCTGTGGAACTGATCATTTGTTAGAGAAAGATATGCTGAAGTTGCTTTGAGTTGCTTTGAGTAAGCATTGGAGTATTTTAGAAGAGATTTGTGGATAGACAAGTTGTTTAGTCGAGTTAGAAGTGAGAAAACTTGTGTATCTATTCTGTTCTAAGTGAAAACAGTTATGGAGTCTTCTGTTCTGTGTTATTTTCTTTATGTATGTTAATAGAGATAAGAAAGAAACCTTTTACATTATAGAACATCTATAAGATCAAGTTATACACGTAGCTATAACCATATGACTATAAAAACATAGAGACAAAAGTGTACTTAGTAAAACCAGTAAACTGTTCTTGTAAGAAACGGTTTGACCTTTACTGATTATACGAATTTTCTGTATTTACCTAGTTAGATTTGGACTTCGAATCCCTAATGAAAATTTTAGAACACATCTTAAGGAATGACGTGTCAAAATTTGATATTAAATTGATAATATTTGGTTCGTGAAACAATTTTCTTTGTACATACGAAATCTGGACGTCGGTACAGGGTACTAGTAAAGATTATGGCAACTGTTACTCTTAATACAATGAGAATAAGACTTAAGTTTCTTCACAGTAATTGTTAGTCTATGTCTTAAATATAACATACTAAAATTTGGTAATATCTCGACAAGAATTAATATACCTTCTGTGTTTGAAACCGAAACTGTACATTTAGCTAGTATACTGTTTGTACCCGAGAACACATATTAGATGTAGTGTCTTGTATCTTAGACTTGTATGATGAACATAGAGTCTAATAAACCTTATACTAGATGTTAGTTGTGTATGAGTAAGTCTCATATATCATTTGAGATATAAGTGCATATAGCATCATGTGTGTGCAATGAGTGCGGTGCATAGTGCTTGATTATGGGATAAATATCTGTTCGCCATGGAATGGGACATGACGTAATGGGTTTTATCTTATAATCCGGACACGCACGTGTGCTAGGTTCATGAGAGTTAGATAGATACTTTAGAGTCTTTTTCTTTTGCATACGATAATTGCATTAATCAAAGGTGTGGTGGTGTGAACGTGTGCTTAAGATGAATGAACCCATCGGTACTGAGATAACGGTGATGCCCCCGGAAGTTTGGGATGCCCTTGTGTGTGATCAAGGATGCCTCGGTTGTGTGATACTGAGATGCCTCGAAGTGAGATGCCCCTTGCTGAGTGGTCTTGGGGGGGACCTCGGTTGTGTGATGCCGGTATGCCTCGGAGTGAGATGCCCACAATTAGAGGTATTGTGGAAGTCCGGATAACGTACTTTCCGGAAGTGACTCGATCAGGCCGTTAGAGTCCCGGTTGTGACTGATTTGAGGGTGGATTTTATGCACACTAAATATAATTATTTGGCGAGTGAGTTCATCTATTATTGTTGCATTATATTTTGATGTGAGATTGAGTTTGTGAAGGGTAAGTATAGAAATGGATACATATAAGGTGATTTCTTACATGATGCATTAGTATTGTTTATGCTTGTGTTATACTCTCTTAGTATCCTGAATTGTTTGATGATTCACTTGTAACTTTGATGGCTATGGATTGTTTAAGTTAGAGTTTTATCATTCTTTACTGGGCAAGGTTGTTTGCTCATACCTTACATTTTCAGATTGATAGCATGGATGTACCGCTGGTAGCTCGATATGGGGCGGTAGTGAGTCTTGATGTTTCTCTTCATGACGTGTATGATCCCGACATTGACATGGTTTTCTCCAAGTATGAGGCGACTTTATGGATGGATGACGGTAGAGCTGAGTTATTACCGATGACGTTCGTTGCATGGTTTGTCAACCATGAAGGAGAGATGTTCGGACCTTTACCCTTTGGAGCAGGAGGACCTGGAGTGGGGATGGACGGCGCCTAGACGCCTTGGATCGTGTAGAGGCTAACTAACTTTTGTTTTTTGTTAGACGTGGGCTTGTGTGGGAACTCGTGGAGTAGATAACCTCACCCATATCCCTGGCTTGTGTCACGCCTTACTTTTGTTTTGTATATGATGTAAATATATAGGCGAAGAACATGGAATGAGTCCAGGTCAATAATTTTGTATGCCCCGATGATGATAAAATGAAAGGAAGCCTTTTATGATCTTGTCTATGTGCATTGCAGGATAACCTTATAATATAAACTCGAGATTTTAAATAATCCATGTTATACATGCTAACCTTCAATGGTAAACACTATAGGTTATCTAAAGGAGATTACAAGCTAGACAAGAAGATAATAATAATTATAATTCCGCTTGCGCTTAGTATGTGACGCTCTGGGACGTCATAGCTCGTTACACCCCATTCTTTCTCTTAGCCTTCCTTGAAGCATTTGAATGATTGGCTAGAGGAAGGGGGAGGAGAAAGAAAGAAAAATGAAAAATGAAGGACAAATAAAATAAAATAAAAATTTGAAAAATTATTAAAATATTATTAATAGTTGTCCACGTCAGCACTAGCCGTGCCATGTCAGTCAACTAGCACCTAGTTAGCAAAATCTAGCCAAAATTAGCCGAAATGACAAAATTGACAACAAATCAAAATGTTTAGAACTAAATTAACACAAATACAAAAGATTTATGACTTTTCTGACATTCTTCCATAGTCTCATGGATGATCATGTCTTTTCCGATGTGCATAACTAGAGTAGTTCTCCATCATTGACTCAAGTTTACCATTAATTGGAGGTACGGACACCTGGAGTGTCAAAACTTGGCACGTAGAAACACTTAAGTGCTAAAAGTTTGGAAAATAACACTTAAGCGCCAAAATTGAAGCAAAATGGATCACTTAAATGCCACTTTAGCCAAAATATGGCCAAAATGTTGATGTGACGATTTTCCCGCGAAAGAAGTGCAAAACGATACCGTTTTGCATACTGATATGGCTAAACAATACAAAAATGACGTCGCTTTAGTACGATGTCATAAAAAAATTAATATAAAAATTAATTAAATTTAAATTTAAAACTAAAATTATTTAAAAAAATTTAAAATAAAATAAAAATATTTAAAAATCATTTTTAAAAAATAAAAATTTAAAAATAAAATAAAAAAATTTTAAAATAAAAATATTTTTTTTGAAAAAAAAAAAATTTAAAAAAAAAAACTTATTTAAAACATTTAAAAATAAAATAAAATATTTAAAAAAAAAACTAAAAATTAAAAAATATATATTAAAAAATACTAAAAATTTAAAAAATTTAAAAATAAACTTATTTAAAACATTTAAAAATAAAATAAAATATTTAAAAACTAATTTTAAAAAATTTTAAAAAAAAAAGGGTGGGGGGTCGAGCCTTTCTAGCAACGGCGAGGAGACTAGCATGGCGAGGGCTCAGCCCTCGGCCGCTTGCCCCTTTTTTAAAAAAATTTTAGTTTTTAATATTTTTATTTTTTTTTAAATGTTTTAAATAAATTTTTAAATGTTTTAAATTTTTAGTTTTTTAATATTTTTTTTTAAATTTTTTATTAATTTTTAGTTTTTAATTTTTTTTTAAATTTTTTATTAATTTTTAGTTTTTTTAATATTTTTTTTAAAATTTTTATTAATTTTTAGTTTTTTTAATATTTTTATTTTTATTTTTATTTTTAAATAAATTTAGTTTAAATTAAACTTACTTAATTTTTATATTAATTTTTTAACACGTCAACACCAAAATGACATTGTTTTGGTGTTGTCTAGCCATGTCAGCGTATAAAACGACGTCGTTTTGCACTTCATTCACTAGAAAATCACCACGTTAGCATTTTTGTCGGATTTTGACCGGATCAACACTTAAGGGATCCATTTTGTTCCGATTTTGGCACTTAAGTGTGCTTTCCAAACTTTTGGCACATTAGTGTGCTTAATTGCATGCCAAGTTTTGGCATTCAAACACTTGGGGTGACTTTTGAACACTTGAAATTGCATAAACATACAAGACATTTGAACACTTGAAGTCGGTGCAAGACATTTGAACACTTAAAGTCAATGTAGGAAATTTGAACACTTGAAGTTTGGAGTAGTGTCTCAATATTCTATGAGGCAAATCACCATGGGAAAATTAATGGATTACTAAGCAAACACTTAGTACGGACTCTCCCATACCCAAACTATTTCCAATTGAAATGTGTTAATTTAATCAATCAAACACGTAATTTTATTTATTTAGAAGTCATTACTAATCTATTATAGTTCAATTACGCTAGGTAAATTTAACACCCTTTCAATATCTTTTTCTCTTTATTTCAAAAATATTTTGCAAGCAGTCTTGCTTAATTTTAATTCTAATTCACTAACATGCTATGGGTGATTATATGAGTGTACAAACAAGAATTTAATAGTCAGTAATCAAAGTTGTAAATAACTTGCTAAAAAGGGCAAAAACCTTGATGCATTAAGCAAAGCAAAAGCGAGGCTTTGTTATCATCCAATGCACCAAGTGTTCTGCATAATGTTAACTAAAACTAAGCAATTTATGCATGATTTAGACATGATTTACGAATGCAATGTCAATTAACCTTTTTTGGGTTCTTTCTTTTCTAAAGTAAACATGCATTAGTGGACTATATGGAAATTCTATGTGACATGCAAGCTATAATAACAGTTTAAACATGACCTATATCAAATTTTAGTGACATGAATTAGAATCAATTAAACTCTATTGTTTAAACCACGCTATAGATTAATTATTTTTCTTGATTTTTCTTTTAATAAATAAGAAGGCTAAACTTTATGACACCTAATATGACTTAAATAACGTCATTGGAAGATAATGACCTAATGACGCAGTGCTAATATTTTTTGGTGTTTTTCTTATAAAAACTAAACGCGGTGGGTTTCATGTAATATATAACTTAAATTATGTGACTCTAAAGCATATGATCACTAATGACGTGCAATATATGACTAACTAATTCTATATAGGATATGTATGCAATATTTTTGATATTTTATTTAGAGTTAAAATAGGAAACTACCGAAATTTACATAATGACCTAAATTAAACTAGGAACTCATTTATGTTAAATTCTAAGATAAATTAGGTAATTTCCTAAATTACTACATATTTCGAGGAAATGAGGTTCTAAATTAGGAAAGTTATCTAGATGCAATATAATCTTAAATGCAATGCAATTTTTAAGGACACCTTGGCATTCGACCAAGCACGGTGTTTAAGGACACTGTGATGGTGATTGAATTCGATAAATTGGTTGGTGCTAAAATTTAGTTGTCAGCAATATGTAGTCAAGTAATTGCTTGGTAGAATGCACAGTTGTACTAAATTTTACCTCTTGCTGTTTCAGAAGAATTAGTGTGCATACAAGTCCATCTTTCTTGTCTTTTAACCCTTTAGCAACCCTCATATTATTCAACATCATCATACTAGCCTCATTCATGTGCCCCAACTACGTAGGCCATAACTAAGTCAAGTCCAATTTTGACTCACTTGATAATACTACATCTCTTGATGTGGTCTCTCTCAATAGATGATAGCGAGGATGCAACTTCTCTCCCTTCGTCACTATCACAGTACTCCAAGAGATTTCCTCCATCTTTGATGATGTACTTACATCTAATATGATCAAGTGTCTCTAGAGAAATTAGTTCCTATAAGGTGTCATATGATTATAAAATCACGAATCTAGTACTCACTCTTATTCTAATGTACAAATAGTCACACACAAAATAAGACACGCGGACACCAGGAGTGCCATAACTTGGCACAAAAAAACACATAAGTGCCAAAATCGGAGCAAAATGATACAGTTAAGTGTCAACGGCGAGAAAATCTTGCCAAAAAGGCTAATGTGGTAAATAATTAATATAAAAATTAATTTCATTAAATTTAAAACATAATAATAATAATAATAATAATAATAATAATAATAATAATAATAATAATAATAATAATTAATTTATAATTTATAATTAAAATTAAAAAAAAAGGTGGAGGAGGGGGAGGCGGCAACGGCGGCGAGGGCTCGTCGATGTCGCCTCCCCGATCGCTAGAAGGTGGGGGAGGGTCGGCTAGGGTCCCTAACCCAGGCTCAATGGCCTCGCCGACCCTCCCCACCTTTCGATGATGGGGGAGGCGGGAGGGGGTTGTCGCCTCCCCTATCGCTAGAAGGTGGGGGAGGGTCGATGGCAGGCTCAATGGGCTAAGCCCCACCACCGGCTGGAGGGGGAGGCCTTCCTCCTCCTCCTTCTCCACCTTTTTTTCTTTTAATTATAAATGATCATCATCATCATCATCATCATCATCATCATTATTGTTATTATTATTGTTATTTTTTAAATTTAATTTAATTAATTTTTATATTAAAATTCAAATTATACCAAAACAACGTCGTTTTTGGGTGTGTTTTGCTGAGTCAATCTTCCGGCAAGTCACGTAAGTGATAAAATTAATAAAAAAAACGTCACATAGGATTCCAGCAGGGTTCGCCAGATGTACATCAAATGTCCCATTTTTCGTAAAAAGTGGCAATTAAGTGTCACTTTTGTAAGTTTTGGCACTTAAGTATCCATTTGTGCCATTTTGGCATTTGAAGCATTCTTTTTCCCACAAAATAGTCCATGCATCATCAGGGCTTTGCTTTGTAAAGTTCACCGCATTGCATGTGTCCGCAACTTTGGGCAATTTGTTCTCATCTACCTATTGTTTTGACACTCAAAGCACTTCATGTGACCCTTAAACTTTCTATTTCGCGACTTTGACTTGCTTCCACTTCTACCCTTGGACTCATGATGGGTGCGTTTGGTTAGACTTTTGGGGAAAACCTTTAGGAAAATGCAAAGGACTTTCAATCAATGGAGTTTTTCAAAATGCAAATTGTGTTTGTTAAATTGTAATCTAAAAGCCCATAGTAAAGTACATTATCTTTATAAAAGACTTTTATAATTAACAAAAAAGAAAAAAATTCCATCAATAGAAAAATAATAAAGTTGACGAGGGCAGGCAGCCATTGACGATCGAAGTCTGTCGTCGGCAATCAACCTATGAGGTTGTAAGACCTCAGGTGGCCCCCAAAGACCATTGGCGAGGGTAGCCTAGGGTCGGGTGACCCCGGCCAAGGGGCGACCAGGCGATGCGAACCTCTATACAACCCAACATGACTTAGATTTGGGTCGCCGGAGGTCACTTGACCTCTAGCCAAGGTGTGACCAAGTAGCTGCAACCTCCGCATGACCTCGTGTGACCTAGATCTGGGTCACCGAAGGTCGCTAGAAGTTGCGCAACCCCAGCTAAAGTGTGACCAGGCAGCTGAAACCTCCATGACCCCATGTGACCCAAATTTGGGTTGTCAAGGTCGCACGACCTTGCCATGGGTCGCATGACTGATGACCCAACGACCCAAATATGGGTATCACTTGGCGAGGTCACGTGACCTATGATGACCCAGATCTAGGTTGTGGCGAGGTCGTGTTGGGTCGCCAGAGGTCTTGTGACCTCGAGCGGCCCTTCACGAGAGGTCGTGCGACAAATCTAGGTTGCCGCAACCATCGCTGAAGGTCGTCCGATTGCTTGCCCTTCACTGGATACCACTTGTAGCATGTTGATCTTGTTCAATGGAGAAGAAGAAGATGATGATGATGATGAATAGTAGCTTAATATACTTAAAAGGCAAAGCTCAAGGCACCCCCTCGGTTGCCTTGGGCTTTCAACCTTTGGAATGCTAGCATTTGGGAAATGGGGTTCAAAAAGAAATTTGCCAAACACACTTTATTTGGCCTAAAGGACTTTGGACACTCAAGGGGCATTGGGAAAGCCATTCCCAAATGCACTCAATGTTCCTCTCTACTCTAGCTCACTAGTCCCATATTACATACTAGCCGACAATCATCACACAACTTCTTTTGCCATTTGTTAGGGAACAAGATGAACTTCACCTCTTCTAGGGTAATCGCAACCCGCCCTTGTAACAATGAATTGATAAAAGTGTTCCCATGACTCTAATAGAGATGATGACAACATTGTGCCATATTTTTCATTGGTGGGGGCCTCATTGGCATTCTTCAAATCCCTAATTTTTCATCAGTTAGGGCCTTGTTGACACTCTTTGAATCCCCGAATTACATAATGCACCAAACTATCATTGCACAACTTCCTTTTCCATTTGTTAGAAAATGAGGTAAACTTCGCCTCTTCTGAGGCAATTATAGTATGCCATTGCAAAAGTGAACTGATAAAATGCTCCCATGACCCCGATAGTGATGCCAACTATATCATTGCCCTATTTTTCATTAATTAGGACCTCACCGACATTTTAAAATTAATTGTAAATCTTTTAATGTCACTCAAAAAACTACACAAATATTGCATTACAATATTAGAGTAATAAGTATATGAGGAAAATTCCCTTTCATTTAAGTAAAAAATGCAAGGAATGATAATTTCCTTTTACATGCAAGCGAGGACAATATTTGAGTGACCCCTATGTTGGCAATCCCTGATCTTTAGAATAGTTTCATACTAGCAATCTGACGAGGGAGAAGGAGATTAGAAGTATCAAAACTACGTATGGCTCTCACTTTAGTGATAAAAAGTTTTTTTTTGGATCATTTTAATACTAATTTTTTTGAAAACGATCGTTTTTAGTGTCAACTCCGATATGTTTTTGGCTGACTTTTTTTTTTTTAATATTAGTATCTTTAGCTAACGTGGCTTGCCAAAGTGTCCGGCCAGCGTCTAAAGCATAAACGGCGTTGTTGAATGCCTTTTCCCTAGAGGTGTTAAAATGGGTCATAAACCCATTTATGTCCCATTTAAATCTTAAATGGGTTATAAATGGGTCACTTGTTTATAACAAAAGATAGTTAAATGGGTTTCACAATTAAAGGTTTAAGATAGGTGGGTCTTAAGTGGGTTTTAAATGGGTTGGGTTGAAAACTCATCTTTAACAAAAACATTATAATCCCTCCTCCCTTCTCTCTTTAACTTTATAAAAATCGAAATTATAATTTTTTTTTTATTTTCTCTTTTCTTTTTCTTCCTTTTTATCTTTCTCCTTTTTTTCTATCTCCTTCCTCCTTCCGGTCGCTAGCACGGCGACGGCCAATGACCCGGCCGGGCAAGCCTCGAGCTCGGCGTCGTCGGGCGAGCTCGAGCTCGTTCGGCGTCGGGCGAGCTCGAGCTCGCCGAATCGGCAGGTGGAGGCCTCGGCGACGCTCGGCAAAGCTCGAGCCTCATCGATTTGGTGAGACTCGAGCCCACCGATGTCGAGCGAGGCTCGAGCCTCACCGATATGGCGAGCCTCGAGCTCGCCGGTGTCGGGCGGGCTCGAGCCTCACCGGTTCCGGCAAGCCTCGAGCTCGCCGGATCCGGCGAGGCGGAGGCCTCGCCGGCGTTCGTGAGCTCAAGGCTCGCCGGATCTAGCGAGACTCGAGCCCGCCGGCGTCGGGCGAGGCTCGAGCCTCGTCGATCGGCGAGGTGGAGGCCTCGGCGACGTTGGTGAGCTCGAGGCTCGCCCGTGGCGGTCGCCGGGCGACGTCATGGTTGGTGGCCGGCCAAAGAAGAAGAAGAAGGAGAAGAAAAAAGAAAAAGAAAAGAAAAAGAAAATTATATTTTAAAAAGTAAAATAAAAATAATTAAAAATTCAATTTTTGAAAAATAATTAAATTTCGATTTTTTAAATAATTATTTTAAAATTTATAAAAATTGTCCATTAAATTTATATTGTATAAAACTATTTTAGCAATATAATTTTAAAAAAAATAATATATATAAAAGCTTGTAAGTATTTTAATAATATAATCTTTAAAAAAAAATAGGAATAAGTTTTTCTAAATTTGTTAAATATGAAAGTATTTTATTAATATGAGTTGGGTCGGGTTGGGTATGGGTTGGGTATGGGTCGGGTCGGGTTTGGGTCGAAAAATTTACATTAAGTATAAATGGGTCATAAATAGGTTAATGGGTCGATTTGGGTGGACCATTAATGACCCGACAAACCCGACCCGACCCCGTTTAACGGCTCTACTTTTCCCCAAGAACCCTAAATCCAGAGAGAGAAAATAGGTAGGGAGAGATGGTGGTCCTTCCCCAATCCCCTGCAAACCCCAGCACCGCCTACGAAGATTGCTGACGTCTCTCTCCTTTCTCGCCAATTCTTGACAGGTTCGACTTTGTCTCTCTCTCTCTCTCTCTCTCTCTCTCTCTGCGTTAGTGTTTTTTTTTTTATCGTGCGAGTGCATTGCATGTCATATTGTTTGTAGATTCTGCCCTTCGACGGTCCATTGAGATTTGAATTGATATCGGTCTGATTGAGGTGTTGTGATTTGGTCATTGGTCGTGCGATGACATCTTCCAATTCGATGAGGAATATGTAAAGGAAGAGAGATCTTGTAAGAGCCTAAGAGGGGCTGGAGATAGCGAGAGTCACCTTAGTTTGACGCGAGTGTGATGGCAGGCGGTGACGACGGAGACCAACCAAGTTGGACAGCGAAAGTCGGCAAGGTGTGACGGCGAGGAGGGTGACTGAGGGTTGAACACGACAGAAGGAAGGGCGTCGTTTTCTGTTAAGCCGAGGAATGGCATCGTTTTGGGACTATTGGTGCAACATATTTTTTCGTTGACCCATGAGACCACATCATTTCGGGACCATGGTGCCCCATAGGATGAAGCGGCGTTGTTTTGCAAGTCCATATGAATGAGTTAGATATAATGCCAACTCATATAAAAAGTATAATTAAAAAAATCATGTATTAATTTTAATTAGAATTTCTCGTTGTTGTCTCTTTAGTGATCATTTTTTTTTTTTAAAAATTTGCACTTAAGTAATTCGACTAAAACTTTTGATCATTGTCGTTTTAGTGATTGTTTTTCTTATAATTTACCACTTAATAATTCGACTAAAACTTTTGGTACTTGAGGCAATTCTTTTTGGACTTCTATGTTCTCCCCGACGAGCAAGTCAGTCGTCATCTGACACTCGACGTGACTTGGAATGAAGTGGGCGATGGTACATGTGTCTCGCCCGAAAGTCGAATTCACATGGCAGAGCGACCGGGACTCTTGAGATTGAAAGAACGATTGGGGATTTTAAACCTACGAAGGAGCCCACCTTGGAGAAATATTCAGTTCCGAGTCTTTGTTTACATGACATCGCTCGAAGTGGACCGAGAAGCGGGAAAACGCAATCCTCCCAACAAAGCCCCACTAAATGGCGCAATTCTGGAAGCCGGGGACTGAGAAGCCTCGACTAACTGACGACGAAGAAGGCGGCGTCCTCTCCCTCTCGGCTTCTGCCTCCTCGTCCTCTTCCGGGTACATCCCTCCTCGCAATTTTCGTTTCGAATCACCCGCGTATTGGGCATTTGTTGATATGCGCAAGATGGTGGGGAAAAAAGAAGTGTTGTGCGGGTGCATTGCATATCGTATCATCCGTAGATTCTGCCCTTCGATGGCCAATTGAGATCTAAATTGATGTCAAGGTGTTGTGATTTGGTCATTCATCTTGCGATGCTAACCAAAAAGAGACATCTTTCAATTCAATGAGGAAATTGCAGAGGAAGAGAGATCTTGGAAGAGGGGCTGGAGATAGTCATCTCAGTCCGACACAGGTGCGATGGCAGGTGGTGACGACGGAGACCGGCGGAGTTCAACAGCGAAAGTGGGCGAGCTATGACGGTGAGGAGGAGGTGACCCAGGGTTGAACATGACAGAAGGAAGGGCGTCGGTTTTTGTTGAGCCATGGAATGGCGTTGTTTCAGGACTATTCGTGCGACGTCGTTTTTTGTCGACTCATAAACGACGTCAGTTGGGACTATGGTGCCGCTTTGGATGAAGTGGGCGTTGTTTTGCAAGTCCACATGAATGGGATTTTTTTAAATATAATGCCACCTATATAAAAAATTTAATTAAAAAAGTCGTGTGTTAATTTTGGTCGGAATTTTCTTGCCTTAGCACCTAAATAATCGTTTTATCTCTAATTTGACACCTTAATGATTTGGCAAAACTTTTGGCCTTATACACAACTTTTGATATTTTAAGAGTGTGTTTAGTAATTTTTTTTTTCCAGAAATAATATTTGTTCATAAATAATTGTTTCTATTTCTAATCCTTAGATGAGTTTCTTAGTAGAATAATGCATTTGGTAATTGTATAAATTTTGAAATAGAAAAATAACATAATTTTGTATGATCCTAAAAATTTCTATTCCCATTTTTTTTCATTTAATTATAAAAGTGTTAGTGGAGATTTAACATTTCATGTTTAGATAAATCTAGACATTTCTAAGGATTTAATTGATCAAGATATTATAAGATGGTCAAAGAAAATTCAACGTAATAGTTAGTTAAAAATGGATGACCAGAAATAATAAAAGAGAGTCCCAATAGTTTTTAAGTCATAATATGAGGAGTTTGATAATAAATTTTTGCATGTTTTAATAGACATGTGCATTTTAGCTACAAGAAGAAGAACAAATGTTGCTTGCAGGCGCCAAGTTTTCGCGATTTAACATTGTCTCTAAAAGAAAATGACATTAAAAAATCCATATAGATAAAGCCCTAAAAGCTTATTCAATTTTAAACACTATTTCCATCAAAAGATTTTCACTTTTTTTTGTGCTAAACTAATTTTAAACTAGAATTAAACTAAAATCTAGTAAAACTATTGCAACTCTAATTTCTAATTTTTTCCCTAAATTTCTGAATTTATTATTTTTATTCAAAAAAATGGGGACTTAGATTAGGTGAGGAGACTACTGGACTTTGTGTTGATTGTGTAAAGATGAGTATTAGGTTATGTTGAGCCTTTTTCTTTTTGTTTTTAAAATGACCATATTTCTCTTTTTGTTCTCGGGAATAAAGAAGTAAGTACTTTTTAGTTTTTATTTTTGTTCTCAATTTATTAACCGGCTACAAAGCTGTTCCAGAAAATAAAAAATTAGCCGATCTTACCAGACAGATTTATATCCTTTTTAGTTCTGAATAATAAAAAAAAAAATAGAAAAATAAAAACGTTGGCAGTCCTCCCCAGTGGGCAAGTCAGCCACCATCACGACACCGGATGTGTGACTCGGAGTGAAGTCGGCGACAGTACAAATGTCTCGTACGCAGGTCGAATCCACCGGGACTCCCGACATCGAAAGGGCGAGCGGGGATTTTAAACCTACGACAGTACAAATGTCTCGTCCATAAATTCAGTTCCGAGTCTTGTTTGCATGCTCGTGTCCGACCGACACCCCTCGAAGCGGGAAAACGCAATAAACCCAACTGAATGGCGCAATTCTGGAAGCCGGGGACCGAGAAGCCTCGGCTAATTGACGACGAAGAAGGCGGCGTCCTCTTCCTCTCGGCTTCTGCCTCCTCGTCCTCTTCTGGGTACGTCCCTTTTCGCAATTTTCGTTTCGAATCGCCCGCGTGTTGGGTGTTCGTTGATATGCGCAAGATGGTGGGGGAAAAAAAGGAGTGTTGACGATAATTTTTTTGTGGGTGTTGTGCTTTGCTTGTGCCAAGATATGGGTTTGCTAGTTTCGAGAAGCAGAGGCAAAGGCTTCCTGTGTACAAGTACAGAACCGCCTTTCTTTATTTGGTGGAGACCCATGCGACCACCATCGTAGTTGGGGAGACGGGTAGTGGGAAGACCACTCAGATTCCACAGGTTTGTGTTTTTCTTGAATTGGGTCGATTTGCTCGGTGTTCTTTATGCTTCTCTGGAGGTCAGAGATCCCAAATTGGAAGATGCAGAACGTGTTAAGATAAGATGGAGGTGTAGTTTTATTTGATGCAAGTCACAAGACACTCCTCGGAGATGGTACTGACCTGGTTTTATAAATGTCAGAGCCGAATTCACTCTGGGAAACACTAGGGAATGCAATTTCAATTTAGATTCTCTTCAGTCGTTTCCAAATCTTTTGTTCCTTTGTTCTTTATTTGACCCTTTTCTTTGTCTGCTCTGTCATCTTTTTGGCCTTTGTTTGCTGTCTATGAAACTGTAAGATTGGTCTTAAAAGGCAATGCAGAATGTAGCCCTATGTTCTTGATTTCGGTAGTAAGCACCCCATATAGCTGTGTAGCCTCCATATTGTTGTTTGTTGGGAGTAACATTGTTAAAATTTCTGGTCACTTTACAATTATTGTTTGGAATGCTTTCGCTTGGCATACTTGGAGAGTGAGAAATGATGTCTTATGAATACTTTTATATAAATATGTACAGATGGTGTCCTGCATGAAATCTGAATGTTGGGAAAAGAATAGAATATAGGGTGTACATATATGGAGAGGAGGGAAAACATTGAGATTGATAGCATTCTTTGCGAGAATTGAAACATTGTAAAATACAAGTTTGTTCATGGGGTTGGCAACAGGATTGACACTCCCGCTATTGGAGCAAATAAAGGATTTACTTTGCCTGTAATGTCAGGGTGGTGCTTTCGTGAAATTTTGTAGAAGAATCCTTTAATAAAAGTTGTCCGAGCTTTATGTTCTGTTGGCATCGGAGATATTTGTAGGTTGAATAGTTAAATACTTGAAGCATTGGTGATTACATTCACTGTCTATTAGAGTGAAGCTGGTTTTATGGTTTTCAGAACCAATAATTTATGGATTTTGTCTGTCATGCCTATGCTTGTAATACATATTCTCGAATGAGAACAAAACTCGAGACTTGTAGTTTGCTTTAATGTTGTTGGCCACCATGGTCCATGATGTATCATCTAACGATTAAAAGAGAATGTGTGTGGCCTCTCAACAATGATAGCCTTTATTTCATCTTTCCATTGCCTCTTGAATTTAGTTCCTAGTTATCTTATTTGGATACTTCTCATCCTTTGATTACGAAATGATTAAAATTTTGATGGTTGTGATTTACTTTGGTAAATGCAGTACCTCAAAGAAGCAGGTTGGGCTGATGGTGGCCGTGTAATAGCTTGTACACAGCCGAGACGACTGGCTGTCCAGGTCATAAATTAAGTTGCTCTATAATTACGCATCTGCTCACTATATTTCTTGTTCATTTGCCACTTCCAAGACTGCCTCTTACTGGTCTAGAAGAAAGCCTACTTTGTATTGGATTTGAGCTTTTTACTTGTCCACTTGATGTGCTAAGTTTATTATATTAAACTGTCTGCATTACGAATTCTAAATTGCAGGATCAATATTTAACCATCATGCTCTGTAGTAGATTCAGCATTTTTGGACTTGCCTGCCTACCGTATGAGATTGAATAATCCACAAGTTTAGGCTTTATTTTATGCTTGCTTGTCTATAGTCCGATCTCTATTAGCATTAGTCCTTTTATGCTGTTAAGCTTCAAATATTGGGTGACAGGCTGTTGCATCAAGAGTTGCCGAAGAAATGGGAGTCAAGCTTGGAGAGGAAGTTGGCTACACAATACGGTTTGAAGATGCTACCAGTACAGTCAGTTCTCCGCTTTCCCTGTGTCTGAGTTACCTTTTGAGTTGTTGTGCTTTGCCTGTTATAGGATCATGCAGAATTTAGAAAATTTGTTTCTTGAGCCTAAATTGACTTACCAAAGTTAATTTCTGCTTGAATACTCTTTTTTGGTGACATTATTTTTATTTTTATTTTTACTTTTCTTTTGGCACAGGGAACCCTGATCAAGTTTCTCACAGATGGGGTGCTACTCAGGGAAATGATGGGGGATCCACTTTTGACTAAGTATAGGTACTATCTTTGAATTGCCGTCTCATGTCTTCCCTTATCCTCTCTCACTTGTATTCGTGCATGCGACCACGCTCAAGAAGAAGCATCTGTCTATGCAGAAATCATAATGCACTCAGAAATCATTTTGAACTCTGTGCTTCCATCGACTGCTCCTTTTCTCTGTTCATGTGATGCCAGCTTAAGTTTTACTCTTTCCTTTACATGATTAATCACAGCATGCACAATGTCTATTGGTCTAGTTGAGATGGATGTGAGTTTCAAAGACTGAGTTTTCTACTTTGGTGGCTCAATGTGATTGTGTCAAACTATATGTTTCCAGGAGGTCAAATTTCTGGTCAAATTTTCATTGGTACTTTGCTTTATACATAGTTAAATTGTTAGGAGTTTCCTTTATTGACTGTTTTCTATCTTCCGTATTCTGCTGAAGTTTGTTGGACAAGATAAGATGAGATTGCATGCCATCCACCCAATAGTTAGAGCCTTAGCTTTAAATCTTTTACAACATCTTGGGAAAATTTTCCCCTTGCCCTTCCTCTCTAAAGCAAGTTGGCTTCTTCAGATTCCTTATAGAATTTCCTTTTCTGTTGGAGCATTGCTTGAATTAAGATTCTTACTACCAATATTGTCTGAAAGCATAATTATATAATGTGGCATTGTTGTTGTATGTGAAAAGGTGTGGGCAAATCTGCTGATCGTCTTTTTCTTCATGGAGACTTCACTTTGAAACTGTGTAATATTATCTTCAAATTTCTCTTGGGTCATGCATAGAAACGCTATACAATTTCCCTAATAAAAAGCCTTTGTGGTTGATTCAAGCTCAAAAGAAATCTTGTAGCAAGGCTCTGATGAGTGTTACATGGCACATTTGTAACAAAAGATTGTTTGAGGGATTTGAAACTTCTGGTTCTACTATTTTGTATCTTTTATTTGTCCCTTGTTCATCTTTCTCCAGTCATGTCTTATTTTGTTCAAAAGAAATCTTGTAGCAATGTCTTCTTATTTTGTTCTTCCTTTCCTCTTTATTAAGTTGTCTGTTCTGATGTACTAGGATTATATTTCTAGTATAGTCCTTTACAACCTATCAAAATAAAGGAGGATTGCTTATGGTGAGATGTGTCACCTTGAGTATCTGCAACAAACCCACGAGTCTACTTGCAGTGTAGCTTTTGGTTTTTGCATGTGCCTATGCACACACGAGCTTCCACAGAGTAGATTACTTCCTATTAAGAATGGTTGCTTAAATATTTTAAAGCAAAGTTCTGCATTGCCAAATAATTTCTGTTTTGGTAGATCTAGATTGTCTGACATCAGAAGTGAGATGGGTGCAATACTGCTATATTAGGGTGACTGTTATCATCAAAAGATGTTTACTTAGCTTAGCAGTGATTATTTTGAAAAATAGCAGCTCTTCTTGATGCAATCTTAGAGAGACCCCAATAGATGATCAATTAGGAGGGTTTCAGTGCATTGAAGGAAAAGAACATGAATACTAAACTTTTAAGAGGTGAAAAATTTAAATATATATGTCATGACTTTACTTACTCTCCGATATTTGTATATTCTGAAAAGTCGGGATTTTGAGTTTCAAAAATATTTTATATTGTCTGACCTTTTGCCTGTTTATACTTAGATTAACTTCTGTTGTTTATGAGGCAATTATAATATTATTCCATCATCATCTGTTGTGAAAACAGTGTCATAATGGTGGATGAGGCCCATGAAAGATCTATTTCAACTGATATCCTACTGGGTCTTCTGAAGAAGGTATTATTTTGTACAACCAGGACATTTTGTGTTGGTTGTAATACAGCTATCTTACAGCTGTATTTTACTTGCATTCAGTAAGCAATTTCAGAACTTTGGTTTTTCTACTATAGACTAATTTCTAGTTCTGAATTTAGATACAACGACGTCGACCTGAATTGCGGTTGATCATATCCTCGGCCACTATTGAAGCTAAATCTATGTCTGCTTTCTTCCAAACCAGGTTTTCTTCAACACATTTACCTGTCCTTGGATTAAGTTTTGTCTGATTTTGGTTGGTTGTGTTTCTGTTTTGAGGATTTTTTTTTGCCATGCAAGCTTGAATGAATATGAAAATTCATTTAATATTGCAATCAAGAAGAGATACTAATATATTTGGAAGTGCTTTTCATTTGATGTGCCCTGCATTCATAAGTCTTTTTAATGCTGCACTGATCTCGACTAATTGGCTCCTGTTTACCTCTAGTTGGACATGTTTATGAACTCTGATCATGATTAGGCCAAATCAGAGCTCTTGGATGCGTTGTCCAAACTGGGATATAGTTTGATTTTGAGTTGTGATTGAAGAATAAGCTGCAAAAGCAGACCCTTACTTATGCTTCGAGCATAAGATCTAGTCTGCAAAACCCTGCTCAAATTGAAGCTCAAAGGCTGCACATTTAGTGATATCCAGTTTTCTCATTATGTATTTGAATATTAGGGTTTTTTTTTTGGTAAGGTTGTTTCAATCCAAATAATTGTTAGTCACTTATTTTATTTTTTGCGAGTTTTGGATTTTAAGAGTAGTGTCACCCTTTAGCGGTCTGATGTTCATCTGGTGATTGGGAAGTAATTTTTGATTCTTTGTTAGTATCTATGCCAGTTCGGATAGATCATACCCACGGTCACTCATTTAATTTTAGTTTTTTTTCCAGAATATCACGCAAGGGTGTAATATTTGCAAATAAATCATGATTATCAGCATATTTTCCTTAAGAAAAAACCTCTACTTTCCAATCTCATAATTCCGCAGTATAGTGATGCTGCTTTGCAAATACGTAGATACTCTGCTTCTAAGTAAAAAATGGAGAAAAAATGTGCATCCACTACCATTCTTACGACAAAGAAGAAAACAAAAATGCAGTAATGGTCATAGAGATAAGGACAAGTTAACACCTTAAGAGGTGGTCCGTAACCTCCATAGCAAGTAGGTGGGGTTATGCATGCAAAAGGCTGTAGCTTAAAGCACGTTGTGCTGCTTAGTTAAGAGGAAAAGACAATATAACATGTGTTTGGTGAGATCAAATCAATCAGGTGTCACATACATCAAAGCATTCTGGTTGGTGAACTCGCGATAAAAAGTTATCTCAACTGTGTCTGGGCTGAGCTTAATGAGATTATGCTGAACATCATTATAAATTACAAATGAGATGCATATAAAAGCAATTTTAAAATAAGATGATATAAAACCAGAGTCAAAAGCAATTTTGATTATTTTGAATGCAATTAAAACTGATTCTTGGTCGTGACCGTGACTGAAAATTGGTTTTGTTCACAGTTGTATTTGCTTGGTCAGGACATCGCACTCTAATAATTTTACATGTGCATTCTGATCTTAACCAAATACTGTCTTGTAAATTCTACATGATGCAGAGGAAATGAGAGGGTCCATGTTAAGTCGAGTATTCTCTTAAACTTAGTTTTTTTATTGAAGTTTTTAATGTTGAATATGGCTATTGTCTTCTGTATGTTGTAATCTGGCAGAAGGCGTCGAGGACTACAAGGTGAGGAACCCGCATTGACTATGGAACCTGCAATCCTCTCGGTTGAGGTGCCTCTCTCTCTCTCTCTCCCTCTCCGCTGAAAGAGATGGTGTGCAAGTGGGCACACATCTACTATGCATGAACAACTTACAAATTGATCTGATCTTCAGGGTAGAGGTTTTAATGTGCAAATTCATTATGTTGAGGATCCGGTGTCAGACTATATACAGGCTGCTGTTTCAACAGTATTGTTGATTCATGACAAGGTAAATGCTTTCGCATATTTCTGCTTTATGATAACCTTGTGATCAAATCTTTACTTCTAGTCGTACTTGTTAATTTTCTATGTTCCCCTATGATATTAACAGTGAAATGCCACAGAAAAGGCACGAGACTTATACCCTTAGGACATAAATAACCCACTTTTTGAATGATCTGAAAAAAGCACAAACTTTTGCTTGAGGGAGAGGGAGAAAAATGTCCATGAGTTTATACTCTTGAGACAAAAATAACCTTACATTTCAAATGACTCAAATATTAACATGAACTTTTACTCCAAGACAAAAATATCCACCATAGACTTTTCTGTCTAGAAAAGTTTGTTCTTTTTTTTTTTTTTTTTTTTGGTGCATCTGATGTGGCTAATGGTTGTCACATGACATGTTAGTTGAGCCCAAACAATGATGTTTCACTTTGATTATAATGGATTATTTGCTTGATTCAACATTGAAGAAATTGATATAGAACAAAATAGGAGAGCGTATAAATTGATTAGGGTTTGCCACTCCTTGTACTTTTATTATTAATTTAATAACATTTAATGGTCATGGGAACCCTCTCACATTTTAATACTCCCATCTGGGACCGTAATAACCCTCTCACACTTTAATACTCCTCCTCAAGCTAAAGCATAGATATCAAGTATGCTCAGCTTGTTACAAATATACTCAACCCTACTAGTCCCTAAAGACTTGGTGAAAATATCAGCTAGCTGTTCACCGCTCCCAACATGACTAATAGAAATAACTCCATCGTGAAACTTCTCATAGACAAAGCGACAACCAACTTCATAATGCTTGGTATGCTCGTGGAATATTGGATTTGAAGCAATATGGATAATTGCTTGATTATCACACAACTCCATTGTCGCAAGATCTTTGAATCAACTAATAGCTGATGCATCCAGACAAACTCACAAGTAGCTTGAGCCATAGCTTTGTATTTCAATTCTGCATTGGATCGAGCTACAACACTTTGCTTCTTACTCATCCAAGATATTAGGTTTCCTCCCACAAAGGTGCAGTAACCCGATATAGACCTCCATTTTGTAGGAGACCTGGACCAATTGGCATCTGAAAATGCTTCCATCCTTATGTGACCATGATCACTATAGGAGAGACCACAACCTAGAGCTTTTTTCAAGTATCTCAAAACTTTGACTACAACATCCTAATGAGAGGTACGGGGGAAGACATAAACTGACTCAACACTCGAAAGGAATTCAGGTAAGTGGCCGTAAGAAAATTTAGTTTTCCAACAAGTCTTTGATACCTTCTGAATCATCTAATAGCTCACCATCCTCTACCATCAATTTTGAGCCAACATTCCAATGGCAAATCTAGTGGTTTAGCTCTTGGCATATTTGTCTCTATAAGCAATTCCAAAACATACGACATATTTGTGAGATGAATACCTTTCTTTGCCTATGCCATTTTGATACCTAAAAATATTTAAGCCATCCTAAATCCTCTGTTAGAAACTGCTGTTACAAATATAGTTTCAACTCATCAATGCTCTTAGAATCATCTTCAGTTATGACAATCTCATTCACACAAACTACAAGAAATATCCGATTAGCTCTAGAAACATAGGAAAACATAGAACAATCTCCACTTCATTTGAGCAGTCCTTATTGGAGCACCTCCTTAGTAAACCTCCCAAACCAAGTTTTGGGAGATTGCTTCAACCACATAAAGATTTCTTCAAACGGCGGACATGACCGGACTCCCCTTGATTAATGAACTTGGGTGATTGCTCCATATACCTCTTTAGTTAAATCACCATGGAGGAAGGCATACATCAAGCAAAAAAGGAGGCCAACAAGCAGAAGCAGCCAAAGAAACGAAAAGGTAAATGGAGGTTAATCTTAGCCACTAGAGAGGAAGTATCATCATAATTGACCCCATAAATCTATGCATAACCTTTAGCAACCAATTTTCCTTGCGGTGAATAAGAGAACCATTAGGATTAAACTTGACAGTGAACATCCATTTACATCCAATGGTAGTCTTCCCTGCATGTAGTTGAACAAGATCCCAAGTCTAGTTTTGATCCAATGCTAATGGTTCCTCTTCCATAGCTATCCTCTAGCTTGGACTAGATAATGCTTTAGCAATAGTTTTAGGAATATGATGTGTATTAATGGTGACCAAACTAGCTCAAAAAGAGGTAGACAAATCAAAATTACGGACAAATTGCGCAATAAGGTGCTGGGTACAACTATGAATTCCTTTGCAATGTGCAATAAGGATATCAAGGTTAGTGTGTGATAGGCTTACCTTAAACTCAGAGGATGAAGAAGATGAAATAGGCGAAGGTACATCTACAGGGGGCTCCACATACTAACGACGACATCTACTGTATGTGTGTTGGGTAGGTAGAGGAATTGGTGGAGAATCCGAAGTGGATTTCACAATAACATATGTAAATGTAAAGGAATCATCATCCACTGTAAGAGGCTCCATTGGTTCATCAGAATAAACAGTAGACACAAAGAAGGAACTGCAGTGGTAAAATACTTATGCAAAAGACAGTAACAACGGTAACCCTTTTGTGTATGAGAATACCCCACAAAAAAGCATTTAAGAGACTGCGGGTCTAGTTTGGAAAGCTCTGGACAATGGTCACGAATATAGCAGACAACTAGTATACAAGGTGGTAAATGAAACAAGGATGTAGAATGAAAAAGAAGAGGGTATGGAGTTGCACCCTTAAGAATAGAGGATGGCATGCAGTTGATAAGATAACCTACAATCATAAGAGCGTCAACCCAAAAGGGGTTGTTTTCCTTTATTTCACACATTAATAATCGAGCAACTTCTAGCAAGTGATTGTTCTTCATTTCAGCGACACCATTTTGTTGTGGTGTATTGAATAGAAAGATTGATGAAGAATGCCTTGTTGGGTCACGAATTCAGAAAGAGGATTAGAAAATATTTTTTTTGCATTATCACTTCGAAGAATACACACAGGAATTGAAAATTAAGTACGTACTTTGTGCATTGGACAAAACATGGAAAATAACTCAAAACAACTTTTCATTAGATATAACCAAGAGGCTCTTGAGTAATCATCTATAAAAGTAACGAAGTACTTGAGATCCAACTTAGTAAAAGTGGGACGCGGACCCTATACATCACAATGAACTAACACAAATGGCTGGGAACCCAATTTATTGATTCTTGGATGATAATTTATATGGTGCAATTTCTCAAATTGACATGATTCACACTCAAGACTAGATAAAGAATGAAACTGGGGATCTAACTTCTTTAAACTTTCCAAGGAGGGGTGGCTCTAACGACAATGGATCTAATGTGGGGAAGCCACAGAATGAGCAACATTGGTAGTATCAGCAAACGAGTATAGCCCCCCTGACACATGTCCTTTATCAATCATCTTCCTGGTCTTCAAAACCTTAAAAACATAGGAATCGGGATGGAAAGTTATAGAACTATTATATCTTTTGTAAGATGACTTACAGACATAAGGTTAAAATAGACAACTTGGGAGATATATGGCTGAAGATAAAGATATGGAGAATGTCAGAAGAACCATGCCTATCCCCTTTGCTATGGATAGAGAATCATTAGCTAATGTAACATTGGATAGAGACTCGTGAATGTTAGAAAAGATACTTGAAACTCCATTCATATGATCAATAGCACTTGAATCAATGACCTAGGGGCGAGAGGCAAAAGAAAGACACGTTGTTGCATTACTTGTCTAGACGAAAGTAGTTGTGGATGAGGACTGTGAAATTGACTGAGAAATCTAGAACTAATTGTACCTGGCCAATCCCTTCTCCGCCATTCTGATTACCTTTCCTCCTTTAGAGAATTGCGAAGAGGTAGCAGACTTTAATGCAATGGCTACATTAGCTACAGTTTGCTGAGGGGGCTTTTCATGAAGCTTATAACAGAATCTTTGAATGTGTCCAGGTAAATCATTGAATGACAAGTCCGGTATTAACCCTTGTGTCACTAGAAGTGTTACTAGATGAGGGTGGTTGGCCTCTACCAAAACCACAGCCACCACCACCACTTTGGCCACCACTACGACCTCAACCATCATTGTGATTACCAAGGCTGAGAGGTGGTTCACATCAGACCCTCAAGACTCAGCAAACGTCTCAATAAGTGAAGTTATCTTATCTTCTCCTAGTATTTGGGGACAGACTGCATCATACATTGATCCTAGTTGTCCTAAAGAATCCCTTAACAGCCAATTGCTCTCGTTGCTCCTGCGTTTTCTTAACATGAGGTAATGGATAGTAGAGAATTAAACTCCTTATACATCCATTTAAAATCAGCAAAATACTGGGTAAGTGGCCAACCCTTTCTACTAGCCTTAGAAAATTCGTGGGATACTTCATAAATCCTTGAAAGATTATTTTGTCCAGAATAAAGGATATTCAAGTAGTCCCACAACTCTTTCATTGTATCTATATGTGTAACCAAATTCACACCTTGGGATTCCATGGAGGTCAACATTTGACCAAGAATTCTGGCATCCACAGTTTCTCAATTTATATTAGAGGTAGATCTGTTACCTTTTAGATGATTTAGTTGCTCTCTCCCAGTCAATACTAACAACACGATTTTCCTCCATTGCTATAAATTGGTGATACCTTCTAACTTCTTCTCTGTCAAATGACTAGAGGATGTAAACACAACCTCGGCCACTAAACCTTTATTCTCTGCCATAACTCAATGTGTACCAATATAACACAAGAATTTTCAGCCAATAATCAGAATCAAGTCCCACAAACTAGAATTCAATTAAAAAAACTGCCTCGATTGCTTCAAACAGTCCATATCTCCGTGACACTTCAATCAAATTCATCTCATCAAAACATACACCAAAACTGTAGATTATGCCCAAATAGAAACCACCTTATCCAATATCAATTTCGAGGTGAATGAGTCAGCAGCTTTATCAAGCAAGCTATTGCAATTTTTATATTTTATTTAGAACATAGAGAATAGCAAACACATGAACCAACTCTAGAGGACCAAGTAGCTCAGATCAGTTCGCAGGGAGGGATGCGAGCTCTACCGGCGTCGGATCTTGGCTGGTCGACGTTGGGTCTGGGATGAATGAGACCACGCGACGCCGCATGACACTAGATTTGAGCGAGATGGGACTAGATGATGCTGGACGATGCCTGATCTGAGCTGACTATGCTTGCGGGTGTCAGATCTGGACTTAAGAGGACTGGGTGACGCCAAATTGGGCTGAATGACTCTTGCCAATGTCAAATCTGAGCTCACAATGACTAGATTTATTTTTATTGCTTTGATATCATGTAGAACTTGATATAGAACAAAAGAGGAGAGCATACAAACTGATTAGGGTTGGCCACTCCTCCCACTTTTATTATTAATTTAATAACATTTAATTACCATAATAACCATCTTAGTATTGATGACCATAATAACCCTCTCACAATTTAACAAATATCAATTATTTGAAACCCTGATTTGCAAATTTGAAATGCTAATTAAAGCTAATTAAACATCAGGATTTGAATTTCAGGATTTGCTTATTCTCCACAAATTAGCTTAAAATCAATGATCTATGGTCCTACATGCATACTCAGTTTGAGGCACAATCCTACCCATCCAATTTGCAAACTTGATTTGGGGCTAAACTCTCTCTCTTCTTTGGAAGAAAGAAGCCAAAATCCTGTTCAATTGATATTGTTTTTGTTAGAACTACATGGCATTGGTTAGGTTCAGCTGATGTGTTCATTGTAAATGTCGCTGGCATTAGTTGTGCCTAATTCTGCATAATCATTTTTACTGGAAAAGGTAATGGTGGAAATTTTTGTCCCTTTAGTAAAAGTTTGTGTATATTTTTCTTATTGCTTGAAAAGTGAGGTTATTACAAGTTTGTGCATGCATTATTCTCTCAATCAAAAGTTAGTGATTTTTTGGGTCATTTGATAAGTGAGGTTATTTTCGTCCTTTGGGTATGAGTTCGTGGATAATTTTTGGGCATTTGGCCACTTATTAACTGCCTTTGAATGGAAGCTATTGGTAGTACTAGACATTTATAGCTCAGAGCCCTGCAAGGATACTGAGAAAAGTAGACCTAGCATGCATGTTCTTAATGAAAAAAAAAAAGTTGATATCTTAAATGACCAGAAAAAGAAGCAAACTAGTCACGGGGATACCTTTTCTTTTTGGGGTTTATTTGAGTCATCCTTTTGACAACCTTGCATGGTGGTACTTCATTGGCAAATAAATCCTAATAACCACTTTAATTGTTTTTAGGAGCCATTTGGTGACATTTTGGTGTTTCTCACTGGTCAAGATGATATTGAAACTGCTGTTAAGTTGCTGACAGAAGAAGCTCGAGACAACAGAAAAAGTTCTTCAGGTATGCTCATCTGATCTTAGCATGTAGCTAGGGTTCTCTTTTCATCCAGATAATATGGATACATAAAATTATAAGAATATTGCATCTCTTTCAGTACTTAACGGGAGGTGCATATAGGGTAATGATTTCAACTTTTGTGGTTTGTCTTTGACACTGGGACAATATAGCATCACTCTGTCATGGGGGCCATATGTTGATCACTGCCTGAATTTGCATGACCATTGCATAAATGACCATTTATTGATGCTCTTCTTGTGACATGCAGCATTTGGCATATATCCTCACTTGTAGACCTAATTCAGATATCTATTTCTAACTGATCTGTTCCTTTTGCTTCTTTTAGGATTAATTGTTTTGCCTTTGTACTCGGGACTTTCACGTGCAGAACAGGTGTAGTAATAGGGTGCTGGGAATCATTATTCTTTTTGTGATGCATGGAGAGATTTTAATTGCTCTTGTATTTATTTCCAGGAGTTGATATTTTCTCCCACTCCTCGGGGGAAGAGAAAAGTGGTGATATCAACAAATATAGCGGAGACATCATTGACTTTGGAGGTTATACTCCCTAATTTTGAAGCAGGAACTGTACCTAAGCCTTAATCTCAATATTCTTGGCATTCATTTATAACATGCTTTGTATTTCTGACTGGTGCAGGGTATTGTTTATGTCATTGACAGTGGGTTCTCTAAACAAAAGTTTTATAATCCGGTACTTCACTCATATTCCCTAAGGGCCTGTTTGTTTATGTTTTTTTAAAAGCAAAGAGCCACTTTTTTGCTTTCCAGGCAAAATATTCAATTTTAAAAAACTAAAATGTGGTATTTGAATTTTATGCCAACATTTGGGTATTGTAAAAGTTTCTGGTGTTTCAAGTTAATAAAAAGTCAAAGTGGGCTGGCCACAAGATTTAGATGAAGGAAAAGCAAAAGTCTATCGAGACAAGCTTTTAGATCTTATAAACAGATTAGGTCAATTAGGTCTCATCTTCTTTAGAATTTTGACATGTTAGTGTTGCTGCATAGCAGTCTTGGACAACCATTTTGTTTCTGTCATATCTTACGAATCTTTCAGGAATGCTCCTAGTTTTGTTTTGAGAGCCCAGAAAGTTTTACTGTGTTTGAGTACCTAGAATAGTGCGGACTGGTAGAAGCTCTTGAGCACCCCTATGAGTTAAAATAAGTCAGATTATCAAAACATCTATAATGTTATGCACCTGTTGAAGATGATTATTTGGTTTCTTTCTCATTTAAACAATGTCCTCATACAGTTATTTGTCAATTCGTTTTGTTTTTCCAGTGTTGTGTGTCATTTGCCTGGATGTAATAAGGAATTATCATTCTAGGATATGCATACATGTTAGTACCAAATAATGTTGACTTAGTTTGTCGGGCATGATGCAGATCTCAGACATTGAAAACCTTGTAGTGGCGCCAATATCTAAGGCATCTGCCAGACAAAGGGCTGGCAGGGCTGGAAGAGTTAGACCTGGGAAGTGTTACAGGTGAGTATTAATGACATATGTATAAAGTACCCATCTTTTTTCTGGAGGTTATGCCCCTAGTTATTATATTTATTTCCAAGTCATGACTGCAACTATTAGCTATTTGATAATTCATTGCTTCAGTTATGATAGGATGTTGTGTAATCATACAGTCAAATTCTCCATGAATTGCTTCTCAGCTAAAACTCTCAGTTAGCTGATGATGTTCAAATTTGCCTCTTCTTTTCTAGTTGATAAGTTAAACACACAAGGAGTATTGAACCACAGAGTACTGGAGAATGTCCTAGGAAGTGATCACTTGGTGCTTCTATGTGCTGTAGCCTGTTCTTCTGACAGCCTCATTAACCTCTGGAAGTCCCCCCTTTCGAGAAAAGTTGATTCACTTGACACGTATTGTGTGAGAGTTATGACAACCACTTATTGGTTACTACGTTGTCTATTGGTTCTTTGTCCACTTTATGCACTCCAAAGAGTTACTTGGAAGCTGACTTAACTTTCAATATATGAATTACCTGAGACAAAGTCCCTGTGCATTTTGTTGAGGAGATGATGAAAGAAGCATGTTTAAACTGGTTTGAGCACATGACACAAATCACAACAACCTCAAGATGCTTGAATAAGAATGGAGACAAAACCTTCAAATTTGGGAGATTTCCCTTTTTGAGTGTTGTGGTGTTCCTGTTAGACTAGAACATTTGAGGAGTTGATGCTTGTGTTTTCAATCACTCAAGGACATGTTTTTAGATCAATAAGTTTATTTTAACAGACAGAAATAATCATACAATCTGAAATTTCATTGTATCTAAATATAAAAATCATGTCTTTATTCAAGAGCTTAAGTTTTAAATTATTTGCTAGTTGTCTTACATAATTTTCAATTGAATTAGACTAGGAGTCCAGATGTTCAATTTTATTTTGGCCACACATAGCCTACGTGTGAGGTTAAAAATTTGCAGCATTTAGATATGGAACTGCACATTTATCTAATAACGTAATTTTTTAGATGATTTGGCACTGGTTGCATAAATTTTGCACTAACATTAGGAAAGCACTAAATATGACTTCTGCAATTCATGATGGAAATAGCAACAAAAGCCTAATGATATGGAAAACCACCCCTCCACCCTTTTCTCCTGGTTCCCCTCCTCAAAGAAGAAAAGAAAAGTAGAATTCCGTTACCTCTATTACTAGCGTCGGATGGTAACTTCACAGGGGTTGACTTTCCAATCATAATCAGTAGATGAGGTCACCTGGTGAACAAGCTTAAACTTGTTTGGACAAATATCATTCAAAGAGTTGGAAACACATTGCTTGATTTGCAGCTTTGCAGAATAAATCTGTAGTCTCTTTCTAGAGCAATGTATAAATTTTGTGTACTTAATCATTTGAAGTCTGCTCAGACAAGTGTTTGAAGACTCTTTGGCCAAACCTAAGAGAAGAGTGATGTATGAAGACACCTTCTGTCTTTCTTGAGCCCCATGATCCATTGTATTCCTTTTTGCATGTTGCCATGCCTTATCATCTAGCTATGCTCAGGCTAATGAACTTGCCTTTTTGGCTTTCCACATGTGCAACCAGGCTATATACAGAAGAGTATTTTGTCAATGAAATGGCTGCTGAGGGGATCCCAGAGATACAGAGATCAAATCTTGTTTCTTGTGTTATTCAGGTGTGTGGTTTCTTGCCCTGATTTTGTCACACAAAGTTTCCTTGAATACATGCATAACTCATGATATTATTACATTTATAACAAACTACCTCTGAACTTGGGAGGATTGGTACAGGAGTGACAGGAGTGACAATGTAGTTTTAATATGAGTTTCAAAAATTTAGTATGAAGTTGTGTCTATTTGTCAATGGCAATGTAGTTTTAATTACCACGCTTATGCAGTAGTTGAAAATTCCTTTTTTTTTGTTGAGGAATCTGGGAAGAAAGAAGAGTTTTCTTCTGGCATAATTGTAGCTGAATCAAAAATTTAATATGAAGTTGTGTCTATTTGTCAATGGCATAATTGTAGCTAAATAAAAAATGCCTTACACTTTTCTCTCCTGTGTGAGCCTTACCACGCTTATGCAGTAGTTGAAAATTCTTTGTCCAATTTTTGTTGAGGAATCTGGGAAGAAAGAAGAGTTTTCTTCTGTTGTACTTCATTTGAATTTTACTTGCTTAAGCAACTTCTCTTGTTCCTCTGTTTTACTTTACTGTTCCATTGAAGGACAAGCATGTTATCTTTCATTTGTAAGTTTTAGTGGCCAAAAGAAAGGTAGGGACCTTTCAGCAACATGCTGAAAGGAGAGTCCACTCTGCTTGACAAATAACTTAATGTTGGTGTCGCATGAAAAATAGTGTCCTCGGTGCAATTAACAGTTCTTGGACTTATTTTCACTGACTATAAGCATTTTATGTTTTTATAATGAATGTTTACTCTTCTTCAAATTTCTCAAGCTAATCATATTTTACCGATTTTTCAGTTGAAAGCCCTGGGGATAGATAATATCTTGGGTTTTGATTGGCCGGCATCTCCATCCCCTGAGTCAATGATTCGTGCTCTTGAAGTGCTATATTCTCTTGGAGTACTTGATGATGATGCCAAACTTACAGCACCTCTTGGTTTTCAAGTAGCTGAGATTCCACTTGTATGTAGCACTGGTCTCTTTCATCACCGCTATTATTTTTTTAAGCAAATTTTGCTTTGGATGCCTGAATTTTATTAGATACTTTTATGTATACTGCCATGCTTTTATTTAGCTACTATTCCTTCCACCAGTCCCAATCCTATATTCCAATTCTTTGGCATCTCTGTCTCTGGTAAATATGTTGTTAATCTGGTGTTATTTGAACACACTTATTCTAGATAGAATGAGAGGCAAAATTGGAGAGAAGAAATCAGCGATTTCTTCACTTATTTTTTATCATATTGGGACACATCTGTCCTCTACTACTCTCCACCCCACTTTGATTTTCCACTTGGGTTGTAGATGTCTATTTCTGGGAGCAAACTTTTTCCCTCTTGGTAGTGCTGATTATTCATTCCGTGTTGAAGTTGCTTATGCACCAGCATTTTCTACCCTTCTCTGAAAGCTCCGTGGGACCACCTATTGCTGGGCTTTCCTTTTCCTCAACCAATTCGGTTATCCATGCTCAAGAAAGTTCTCAAACAAGCTGGGATTGGCAAGAGCCCACGGCTGCGGCCTGTTTTCCCTTGAATTGGTTTTTGTTCGTTCTTCTATATTTGTAAAATGATGAAAATGCTTTTCAGCTATGATTTCCAACTGGTTAAGCACCTGAGGTTTTTTGTTTATTTTTTAGTTCTCCTAGCCCTCATGATATATATACTTTTTGAAAAATTTTGTGTAAAGTTTTCATGATTAACTTAACTTAGTTCATGAAGATCTCTGCACTTTGTTATCTCAATTGAGCCTCTTTGTTAGATCAGTTGAGCTTTGTGTAGGACCCAATGATCTCAAAGATGATCTTGTCTTCAGACCAGCTGGGTTGTTCTGAGGAGGTCCTCACTATTGCTGCTGTTCTTTCTATCCAGGTAATAGTTTCTGCCTGTGCCATCGTTAGCTAATCTTATTTGATGGTAATGGAAGTTCTTGAGTTTAAATTACCTTTGGAAATTGCTTTTTCAGTCTATTTGGGTTTCCAGTAGGGGAATACAAAAGGAACTGGATGAAGCAAAGTTGAGATTTGCTGCTGCTGAGGTTAGCATCTTGGTTTTTGATCTACTAGTCAGCTATATATGCTTGGGAGACTTCTTTATTAGTATTTTGCTAGGACATTCTCCAAAAAATTGTTCATTTTGTTGAAGCATCTCATTTGTATTATGGGTTTAGCCTTAAGATATTTAGGATTTTTTGAAGCTGTTGATGCAAACATTTCCACCATCAATTATTTTATTGGGTTTACCTTCTTAATTTGATGCAGGGTGATCATGTAACATTCTTAAATGTGTACAAAGGATTTCTTCAGTCTGGCAAATCATCACAATGGTGTCATAGGAACTACATTAATTATCATGCAATGGTATGCACCTTTGCAGTATGGAAGACTGGTGTTACTTGTTTTTGTATGCCCGTCTGCTTTACATTTGATCCATTTTACCGAGATGTTCTTTTTCCCACAGAAAAAGGTGGTTGATATCAGAGAACAATTAAGGAGAATTGCTCAGAGATTGGGAGTAACTCTAAAATCTTGCGACAATGATATTCTGGTAATGCTTTTACTCACACTCTGGTTTCTTATTTTCTCATCTTTGTTATCAGTCTGAAACTTCACTTGCTGCCTACTGAGAGAGCTTTTCATAACTGCTGAGTGATTCTGGACCCACAAGCTCTTCTTCCAAAATTTTTGGGCCATAAAATCAATAACTTGCACTTAACATCAACACTTTATTCAGGTCTAAATTTGTTGGCTGTTGAGGTAGAGCTCCACTGACATAAGTGCTCAAGTGAATCTTGATCATCTTCTTAAGAAAGCTTTTCTCAAGGAGAAAGCAATTTTCTTGGGAATGTCTCCAAAAGCAACAGCATGATAGGTGAACTGAGTTTTAAGAACATTAATGGCGTCGAAAGCTTTGTCTTTACTGACAAAGTGGCATCTATAACTTGGATCTTCTTATGCCATCTTACCCTAGCCTGTAATTTTCTCCATAGCATACAACTACACAGGATTTCTTCAAAGTGTCTGTTCGTGTCATTCAGCCTTTCCTTTCCTCTTTTAGCTTCCATCTCCGTCATAACTTCGCATCTCACTGTTGGAGCCTCTGGATTTCGTTTTCATCTCATGTATAAACTATTTTAAATGAGTACCTCTCATCTTATCCTCAGCCGACACCAACCTTTCCTCTGATGCACTTGTTTCTAGCAATCTCTTCTTAAGTGTCTGCACATCCAATGGCACATCTCCTATCCATAAACTCATTATAATACCATGCTAAAGTTGACCACCTAACATCCTAGAAGCCATGAAGCATTGCTGGTCTAATTGCTCTCACTGAAATTTGCGCTTAAGCTTTAAGTAATATTTTGTCAAAGCAATGATATCATAGAAAAATAAATGTTGGTGACATCAAAATGCTGTTTTTGTTATTATGTTTCAAGAGAATTATAATTGGACCAAAATATATCTGGGGAAAATTTAGTCAACCAATGCTCTGCTTTCGCTCTTAAAACCAAGCAAAATTTCCTCATGTTTTATGAGAAGTTTTAGGTAACACTTCCTAACTTTGACCTATTGTCGAGATTTACTGTATTTGGCTCTTCCTGTCATGCCATTGGTTTATTGTGCAATTAGCTTTTAAACATTAATCTGCTGCTGTTGCATTTTAGTTCAGTGCCAAGATGAGACTTCTATGCTCCCCTTAGTAATTCTCTTGTTTTATTGTATTTTTCATTGGTATGAAAACCAAAGAGAATCAGTGATGTAAGCAATTGGGATTGTTTCCCTTTCCCCCCTTCTTTTGGGATCAATCACTTTCATGGTTCAAATTTTATGGGTAAATATTGATTATTTCATCAGGCGGTTTGGTTAAAATATAGAATCACAGGAGTATGGCCCGATCATAAGGGCATACATGGCATGGTGAATCATCAGAGATTGGATGATTGAGTCATGCACGGCCATCTCAAATGACATGCTCATGAAAACTGCACATCAGAATAAAAAATAACAGAGAGCCTCCTCAATTTGCCACAATTTTCTTGTTTGCTCCTTTGACAAGATACCATTATTTTCACGGCGAAAGTTCTTGAGGAAAGCTCTTATTCTCACAACCTCTCGCAGGTTGTTAGAAAGGCAGTCGCTATGGGGTTCTTCGCAAATGCTTGTCGTCTTGAGGTGAGTTTTTCTCCTTCCCCTACTGGGCTAGTTGCTGCTCTTTACGTTTGCAATCTTAATTGTCTTTGGTGTCTAGTTACACTAAAGTAATTTGTCAAAGTCAGGTCAGCTGATCTTTGATTTTTCTTGTGGCCTTTAATAAAAAGCCATTTAGTCATGAGGGGATGTACAAGACTGTGAGAACGTCCCAGGAAGTTTACATTCATCCGTCCTCAGTTTTATTTCGGTGAGTAAGCAATGCTATATATTTTGATTTTGTGTGCGCTGAGAGTTGATCTTCCTTATTGATTCTTTCTCAAACTACATCACTTTGCAGAGTAAATCCGAAGTGGGTTGTCTACCACTCGATTGTCTCGACCGACCGACAATACATGCGCAATGTTGCGACCATCGAACCGTCGTGGTTGAGAGAAATCGCGCCACATTTCTACAGGCAGGATGGACCTGATGCTATGTTGCATTGATTCTTTTGACTAGGTTAGAAGTGTTCAGGGCAATCTTTGGTCTTCTATGAACTCACAAGGCATCCTTATCGGATGCGTGTGGAGATTGGAATTAAGCAGATCGTCTCATCCTGAGGACCAATTCAATATCCTGCAATTTCTCCATAGCTGCAATTCTAGGCAATTGTACTTCCAAGGCCACTTTTTAGCTGCTCGTCCACACCAAAGCGAAAAAACCAAAAAGTTCTGGAATATTGTGATGTGATTATAAATTTATAAGCATAGTGGGCTTTTTAAAACTTATCCACTAGCGAGAAAAATTGCTGGCCTAGCGCAAAGCTCAATGGGATTCATACATTTTTTTTTTTTTTTTTAACTTCTTATTGCCAACAAGTGGCTCAATTTCGGAATTCTCGTCACGTACTGAATTCCAACCGTTGACTTTTTGGTTCTGACAAGAACTTGGATCTCATACGATCAATTGAGATGCACTTGATTTATTGGATTTGTATAAGGACAAGTATTTTTTTTTCCGCCATTTGATGTGAGGATTTTCTTTACATTATGCTAACCAGCCGTTTGGCCCGCAGATTTGACGATTAGGGTTTTAGGGACCTGCTGGTTTAAGTGCCAGTAAATGCCAGCCAACGGAAGAAAATGTAAAAAAATAAAAATTAAAAAATTAAAAAAAAAAGGAAAGAAAAAAGAACAGAAAAAGGAAAAGGAAAGTGCATTTTGAAAAGTTATTTTTACTCTATTGTATCTCCTTGATTTCTAGAAGAAAAGTCGAAGGTAACCTTATTATGGCTATATCGTCTTTCCACCTGTTGGGTTTTGCAATTTGGGTACCAATCATTTGGCATAAGCTCGGCATTAGATCAACAAAATTACACCAGGGAGGCATACCAAAAATTGCGAGATTGATGGTCAAAATGACTTTATTATGGAGATAATAAAAGTTATAAATCTATTATATTTACATCAATTCAATCATAAGCCTCAAGTCAAATGCATTATGAATTGCTGTCATTCTTTTTTAAGCTGCGAAGTGAGTGAAATGCATCTTGAATTACAGTTAGTTTTCTCTTTGGCTAATAATATAACTTGAACAAAATAATAACCATAGTAGTCCTAAACTTATTATACCAATGTTAACTCGATCCTTAATTTTTCAGGCTTGCCAAGGTGGTCCTCAAATTCTCAATTAGCTGCAATTCTAAGCAACTGTACTTCAAGGCCACGTTTTAACTGCCATAGTAGTGGGCTTTTTTTAAATTTATCCACTAGCGAGAAAAATTGATGCCCTGGTGCAAAGCTCAATGGGATGCGTACACTTTTTTTTTTTTTCAACTTCTTAATGCTAACAAGTGGCTCCATTTTAGAATTTTTGTCCAGTACTGAATTACAACCATTAATTTTTCGGTTCTCACATGCACATTACTTGAGGATCTCACAAGCTCAATGGTTGTAATGCACTCCGTTCACTAAATTCGGATTCTGGCAAGTGTTTTTCCGCCATTTGGTGTGAGGATTTTCTTAACATTATGCAAACGAGGCATTTGGCCTGGTGATTTGACGATTGGGATTTTAGGGACATGCTGGTTTAAATACCAACTAACGGGATAAAAAGTACAAAAAAATGGGGGAAAAAAAGAAAGAAGAAGAAGAAGAAAAGGAAAGTGCATTTTTTGGAAAATTATTTTCACTCCACTTAATTTCGAGTAGGAAAGTCTTTGTAACCTTATTCTGGCTATATCCTTGTTTTCCTACAGCTGGGTTTGACACAGTTTTGCAACTTGGAGAACAATTATTTGGAAGAAACTCGGCACTAATCGGCCAAGTTACCCTAAAAAACACAAACCTTTTACAAAATTTCAAATAAGTTTTACGCACGACAAAAATCGTGAAATCAACTGTCAAAAGAACTACATTATGATACCACCATAGATTTGGAACCACATTATATTCATAACCTAAATTTGAATCACCAATGGAGTTCGAACTCTATTGTCATCCTTACAATCATGTGGAAGAAAGATTGTGATTTGAAGAACAACAATTAGTGGGGAGATAGTGTTTCTCTTCACCAATTCGAAATCCCTCTGTTCATTTCTGATGTCAAAATGGAAATCTTCCTTGACCAACTCAATATTGGTATTTTAATTTGTTCAATGCAATAAAGATCACATTTTTTTTTCACTTCATTCAAATAAGAGTTGTGCGCGTACAGATATTTTGATGAAACTAATATGTGATTACAATAAATATTCAGTTGATATTATTTTCATCGAACAATATTTGTCCAGTCTAAATGTACATTATATTGTTGCATATTTTATCGATCCATACCATTTCACTCGTAAGCTTTATTGTCAAAATTGTTGTCGACGAGTTAGAACTAGCTAAAGTAGCCAATTTATTCCTTGATAACGTAAAAAATATATATTTCTTAATTAGAAACAATATCAATATCATTTTCTAGACGTACGCAAATTCTAATTACTAAAAGCCGAAGAAAAGTTTCGGGGGTTCTAATAACTTTGGCATATGATAAATATGAGAGTGATCACTATAAATGGTAATGATATGCAGCTATCGAGAATTTGTATATATCATCCCTCAAAAGAATTCAAAAAATGTAACTTCATAAATTGAAGAATCTTTCAGTGTAAAGTTGTTGTTGTTGTTTTTTTTTAAAGAGAATTATTTATGCAAATGTAACCCAATTTTAGTTAACCAGTGCCCTTGGTCATTCTACATCTAACTCATCTGACTAATCTGTCTTAATATCTTGCAAAAACATAAGATTAGTGGACCATTTCCTTCCTTCAAATTAGGGAAAATTACCAATTTACTCTTAAATCTATCGTATAGATATCAACTCAGTTGTAAATTTTTTAATATCGTCAAGTTCTAAACTTTTGTGTGAAATTCCAATCAATTCTTCTAACCAATTGCACTAGAAGTGTTGATGTAGCAATCAACTTGTTGTCCATGCCAACGTGCCACATAGGACTGCCAACGGTAAGCAGACACCACATTAGCGATTTCTGGCGTGAATTAGTCAAAAGAACTAAATTGGAATTTTGCATGAGGGTTTAGGATTACATTAACAAACTTGAAAAATTCGATAACCGAATTGACATTTGTACAGTAGGTGTAGAACTAATTTGATAATAATTTCCTTTAATTTATACTCTCAGCCAAAGAGGAAATTAACTCTAGTTCAAGATGGATTTGATTGGAGGATTTTATCCTAGCTTAAATAAGAACAACTGCAATTCAAGATGCATTTGACTCAAGGCCTTCACTGTAACTCAAGGCCATTGTTAAATTAAAGGATAACAAAAGAACATAGTGGGTCTTTTTAACTCTCTTCTAGCACCGCAGCTCGAAACAACTGCAATTCAAGTTGCATTTGACTCGAGGCTTTCGCTCCAACTCGAGGCCATTATTAAACTATGGAAGGTCAGTCCTATCGAAAGGAGAACAACAGAGCATGGTGTGCTTTTTTAACTCTCTTCTTGGACTGCAGCTCAAAGAAGAACTACTGCAGTTCAAGATGCATTTGACTCAAAGCTTTCATTGCAACTCAAGACCGTTGTTGAACTAGGGAAGGTCAGTCCCACCGAAAGGAGAACAAAAGAGCATGGTGGGCATTTTTAACTCTCTTCTTGCTGCTTTCAAGGAGGAGCAACGTGAAAGGGCCTGTAACCCTACCTTGTCTCTTTCTTATTACGCAGTTCAGTAAATACAATAATTAGGGAATTCATTATCTTTTTCCGAAGGGAATCTAGGCCTCGACTTCGGAATGCGAGTGACCTATGTGGAGAGACTAGGAAACATGTACGAGGATAGGGAATAAATCCCAAAAATAATACGACCAACATTAGTCCAATCATGGTCCTCGTGACTTAGGATGCTTTTGCAAATTCGTCCTCCATTTTCATGTAAATAAAATTTCGGTCTTTCTTGCAATCGAGTCCTACTGGCGTTGGTAGATATTGCTCAAATTGGTGAGAAGACATCAAATCACACTGATGTAGTTTCGAGATCATTAGCGTGACAAGAGTGCTCTTCATTTATGTAAATATAACATAACAAGTTCTTCCTTAAAGATTGCCTCTAATTCACAAGAAATTGATGATTCTTCTTGTGAGGAGTATTTTTCTTGCATTCTCCACTCATTTTGCTTCCAAATGAGACTTGTGCTTGCCTTATTCAGTACCATGAGTGTTGTTCAACCAAAAAAAACTAATAATAATTTTGATGAACTTTAATACAATTGCGATTAAAAATTATTCATAGTTTTAACATGGGCGGCCTTTTTTCCATTCCTAATTTGACTAGAACACTTCCTTACAAAGTGCCATCACCATTTCACCCATTGTGAGACCCGCCTTTCAACATTTTAAACATTCTCCTCAGTTTCAAGGAAAATATATTGTTTCTGAAAAATATTTTCCATGAAACCATTTTCTAGGAAAATATTATTATTTTCTGGTGTTCGATAAGAAATTTTTTCTTTCATTCTTTCTTTTTCAATATTTTTTATTATTTTATTTTTTAAATATAATTTTAATTATTTAAAATGTTAATTTTTTTATTATTTTATAGTTATAGTTATATTTTTCTTTTCTTTGTTTTTGTCTTCTTCTTCTTCGGTCAATCACCGGCCACATGATGGCAAACAACGGCCGAGCAAAGAGCTAGGGCTCGTGCTCGTCGTCGTCGATTGGGTGAGCGACGAGCTAGGGCTCGAGTTGGCCGCTTGCTTGGCTCATCGTCAATCTGCGAGCGGTAAGCTTTGAGCTCACCTAAGGCCAGCAAGCTCAAGGCTTGTTTGTGGTCGAGTGCAACTCACCTGTGGCTAGTGACCAGTTAAGACAAGACTTAAAAAAAAAAAAAAAGGAGAAAAAAGAAAAAGAATTAAAAATTCAATTTAAAAAAAAAAAAAGATAAAAAGGTTAACTTGGATGTGAGATAAGAGAAAGAGAAAACATTTTCCCCTATCTTAGAAGGATTTTTTCCCTTCACGAAAATATTTCCCAACTAAGGAAAATTCGGAAAACATTTTCTTGAAAGTCATTTTTAGTGAAATGAATAGAGATGTCTGTTTTCTTTTCCTTCTTTGTGGATCCCACTTTCCTTCCTCTTCATCCAACCTTTCAGCATCATTATCCCTTTCTCTTTCTCTCTCTAGCTGCAAAAATTCCACCATAGTCACCTCCGTAAAAGCACAAAATTTAGGGTGCATTTGTTTTGCAGAAGACTTAATGATAGAGGAAAATACTTTCCCAAATAACATTTTCCATGAATATGCTTTGTTTCCTTTTATTTGGTGATGTATAATCAAAAAAAAAATTTCATTGTTTGGATTCCATTAGAAAATGATTTCACACTTTATCTCAACAAAAAAAAAAAAAAAAGAATTTCTTTTTTTATTTTAGAAAAACTTCAATTTTTAATTAATTTTATTTTTTATTTACTTTTAATTTCTGTTTTTCCTTTTTTTCCTTTCTATTTCATTTTTTTCTTTTCTTTTTCTCTTTTTCTTCTTCTTCTCCTTTGCTTCTCTGCTTCCTCGTGCCATCCCTTTTGCTTCCTTTGGTAGTTCGTCCTCGGCTAGCTTATGAGGGGCGAGCTTGAGCGATCGCCGGAGGCCGTCAGCTCGCCGATCTAACAAGGCTCGAGGCTCGTTGCCAAAGGCCGTGAACTTGCTTGATCTATCGAGGCTCATGGCTCACCACTTGAGCCTTGCTACAAGCTTGCCGGCCTCGGGCGAGCTCGAGCCTCGCCAGCTCGCCATAGAGGCTACGAGCTTACCCAATCTTCCAAGGCTGGAGGCTCGAGGCTCACTATCGAAGGCTAGGAGCTTGCTCGATTTGGCAAGGCTTGAGGCTTGTTAGCCTCAAGTGAGCTCAAGCCTTATCGCTGGAGGCCGTGAGCTCACTTGATTTGGCAAGGCCGAAGCTCGACAGCTGTCCCTGTGGTTAGCAATGTGTGAAGGAGAAGAAAAAGAAAAAGGAAGGAAAGAAAAAAGAAGAAAAAGAAGAAAAAACAAAAAATACAAAATACAAAATAAAAATATTTAAAAATTTTAAAAATTAAAATTTGAATTAATATAATTTTATAAAAACAATTGTTTGTAAACCAAGCACCAAATCTAAGCTTTGATAGGTTCGGAAAATGTTTTCCAGTTCTTTTAAGGGGAAATCATTTTCCTCAATTTAAGCTTTGGTATTGAAACTTTTTCTATTGACTAGGAAAATGTTTTCCATTGACTCATTTTCCTGAGCAAGCCAAACGCCGAAAAATGAGGAAAATGTTTTTCCTGAAAATATATTCCGCAAAACAAACACAGTCAAATAATGTTTTCTCAGTCTAATTGATGGCTGTGCAACTTATGGAAGTCATTCTCTATTCAAAACCAACCCAATATAATACAGAGGGATACTTTGCACCCCCACCAATAGACTTTATCAGTTGATAAGCGAAAATGCATTTGGTTGCCCACTTGTTTCCCACTTTCTCAAGAACCATAAACAAAATGGTAAAAGGTTTCAATTAATCTACTAAAATGAGAAGAAAACTGAAATTTCTTGGAAAAAACCCCTTCATCCTTTACTAAGTCCAAACCATAATTAGACCAATATTGTGGGGAGATATCAAAATGTGCATCTTGAAATCATTCTGCCAAACAAATTGCAAAAAGAAAGAGTCAACGAAAACTAGTCCGGAGAAATTTTCAATGAAAAGAAAATCCACTCAAAAAATCAAATCATGCTCCATGCCAATGGGGTCACAGAAATCAATAAGTTTAATAGTTAAAAGATAATGGGATGATAAAAAAAAAATATCACTTGGTGAAAGCAAAACTCTTTAGGATCGGATCAACCACAAGAATCCCCAAAAGGAGAGAATCTCAGCTATGCCAAAAGTCCTCAACAAAGATTCTCAAAAGCATCAACTTTAATTAGATTCAATAGTACACAAGAATAAATCAATACCCACTTTTTTCCAAATGTAAAAGAATTTAGATGAAAGAATAAAAAGCAACTTCAGACTTCGTTGACCTGAATCCATCACAAGGAAAATTACCACATTACTCAACATTAACCAACACTCTGAGTTTAATCAATATATCAAGCACCCGCCATGAAAAACAACGCAAAAATCATCTTAAACATCGAAGAAAAGAAAGTAAAAGGACAGAGAAAGAGAGAAGGATAAAGATGAAGGAAAGTGGGGCTTGCAAAAGAAGAAACCGAAAAAAGGAATTTAAGAGTGCGAATGATAACCATTCTATTCCAAAAATAAATTTTTGGTTTGAAATTGATTTTTCTATTTCTATTCCTCAGATGATTTTTTGAGCAAAAATACCGGTTTGATAACCTTACAAAATTATTGTTCTTGTAATAGATATTCGTTTGATAACGACATAAAATTTCTCCCTTTCAATTGGGTGGTGGGAGGTGGCCGATAGGAGGGGAGGCTGCTAGTGGGCGATGGGCATTTGGTGACCAGCATCCAGCGATTAGCTTCCGATGGCCGGCGACAAGTGGTAACGAAAGTGAATGAAAAGAAGAGTTTTTATTTATCACTTTTGTTCCAAAAATAGAAAAGTTAAAAATTTTAAATTTTGATTTCTATAAATAGAAAAATGATATTACATTATCAAATGAATTTATGTTCCAAACTTATTCCTGGAAACCAAAAAAGAAAAAAGAAATAAAGAAATAAAGAAATAAAATTATTATCATGCGCGCCCTAAGAGAATGCAAAGAATGCTAAAACTCGCATCCCACAATGTGCAATAAGGTCACAACACTTTGTTGGAAGTGTATTAATCAAAATAAGAGTGGACAAAGCGTGGCCAGTTTAATATTTTTATAAAATTTTCATTATTAGTATTTCCTCGTAAGAATATTATTATTTTCTTTCAATATTACAATAACTGCTGCGAAAATAAACGACCAAACAATAAACTATTAGTTTTTAGTATAGAAACAGAGGATAACCACCTATAATCGACTATGGATGAACTGGATCTATACACCAAAGCAGCATCATCCAAGCTTCAACTTAAAACTTCAAAGCACTTTGTATCCAAAATGGTGGGCTTAGGTCCAAATGAGAGCCACTACTCTATGATGTTTTACCTTTATAGAGGACTATTAAGTATTAAGCGCCTTTGGTCGACCAAACCTTTTCTTAAATCTTGTGAATTGCATGATGAATGACCAAAAATAGGTATATACTAAGCAATACAATGTTTGGTATGAATAGGATAGCCCTATATTATATATAAAGTAATAATAGCATGTTTATCATGCTTAACATAATTAAGGCCTGAGAAGGTGATCTTGGTTGCCATACAGCTTTGGCAAGCTCTCAACGGGGGCAAACGATTGTTGTAGATCGAATGAAGATCATTGGATGTTGACTCACGCCTATCTCTTACATACTTCACCGAGGAAAATTACCAAAATTGTCAAAAACCTATTACAATTTTTTCAATTTAGTCTTTTTTTTTTTACCAATTTAGTCATAAAAATTTTGTAATTGTGCCAATTTAGTCCATTCAGCCAAATTTAGCTAGCTGATGTCAATATAGACAACGGCCAGCGCTGGCCATCTAATCGATACTAACGTGTCAATTTTTAAATTTTTTTTTCAATTTTTTTTTTATTTTTATTTTTTACTCTCCCTCCCCCTCCCTCCCTCCCTTAGCCAACAACTAGCCAAATGCTTTGGTTGGTAGGGCTCAACCTCGCTGGCCAATGGCGTGGCTCACCTTCGCTAGCCATTAGTGAAGGCAAACTTTGCCAAATCGATGACAAGGTCCCATCGTTGTGCAAGGTATCACCAAATTTGGTAAGGCTTGATCTTGCCCAACCATGGCGAGGGCAAGGCCTCACCCACCTAGGGGGAGGCCGACCTCACCATGGATCTAGTGAGGGCCTTGCCCAGTGGTAGCAATGCTCGACGTCACCGATCTAGGGAGAGGCTACCCTCACCATGGATCTGGCGAGGGCCTCGCCCAATGATGGTGATGCTCGGCCTAGCTAAATTTGGCGAGGCCTCACCCAGTGATGGGACCTTGCCGTCGATTTGGCAAGGCTTGCCCTTGCTAGTGGTTAGTGGGGATGAGCCTCATTGGCAAGTGAGGTCAAGCCTCACTGGCCAATGCCTTTGGCTGATCACCAAGGTTCGGCAATCGGCTTAGGGAGAAGGAAGGGGGAGAGAGAGAGAGAGGAAAAAAAAAAAGAAAGAGAAAAAAAAATAATAAATCAAAATTATAAAAATTATAAAACTTATCTATATTAACACCAGTTGTGCTATGTAAGATTATTGGCGCTAATTAGACTTCATATTAGTGATTTCGAGATAAAATTAGCCAAAATGAATAAATTGGAAAATTGTCAAAATGTTTAGGATTAATAGTATAATTAAAAAGTTTAGGAATTAATTGGCTAATGAGTGGGCATTAATGCAATAAATTTAAGATTTCTTTGGTAATTTTTCTAAAATTTTATGGAAATTTGTGTTTTATAGTGAAATCTGACGTGAGTTTGACATAATCTCAAAACCTAACTAATTTGGATGTAACCGAGGCAACTAGTACTATACTTCGCTCGCTACCGATCGGTCTGATGGTTTGTCACTTTCTGAGGAGATCGGTTGACCGTTAGCTCGAATGCAACAATTCATTTCAGCACGTGTAATATTCTGCGTAGTAAACTATAACGTCAGAAGAGAACAAGATGAATGGAAGAACCCTAATAAAATCAGGAAGAGGATGCCTATAAATACGTAGTTGCCCAGCCAGTGACTCCCACGTCATTTTTGGCTCGCTCACCGCTCGGTCCGATGGTTTGTCACTTTCTGAGGAGATCGGTTGACTGTTAGCTCGAATGCAACAATTGATTTCAGCACGTGTAATATTCTGCCTAGTAAACTATAACGTCTTCATCCAAAAAAAAAAAAAAAACTATAACGTCAGAGGAGGAAATCTCCAGATCTGTCCGCGTCACTTCACCCCTGCAAGTGGAGGCACAAGCTTTAATAGAAACCCCAAAGCACCTTTTGCAGAGGAGGAGAGAGAAAGAGGATCTAATAATTGAGTCAGACCGCTTACCGTTCGGTTCGATTTTGGGGAAATATCTTTAGAAAAATGTAAATACTTTTGAGGTAAAGGGATTTTCCGAAATGTTAGATTGTTTGGTAAACTATAATTAAAAAGTGTTTTAGGGAAATATAAGATCTGTTTGGTAAACATATATTTGAAAAGTTCTTTTAGTGTGACTCAAATTAAGTTTTTTAGTTTTAGTATATTTAAAATTGCAAAAAAAAAAAAAAAAAAAAAAAACAACTATATAACATTTTACATTTTCATGTTGAGAGTAATGTAAAAGATATATATTAGTAAATTTATTTAAAAATTATATTAAAATAAATTGATTATAAATTAGATGCAAAGCTCAACTTTTGGCCTAAGTTCTTTTAGGTTTGTTTTTAACTTTGAATAATTTTTTAAAATTATTGTAGTATTAATCATCTTCGTTAATTAATGATCATTATAGTGTATTAATAAAAAGCTAGGCTATTGATTGTCAAAAGATAAAACGACAAAAAAAAAGGTGAACCCAACATTTGCAAAGGGTTTTTATTATTTAAAAAAAATAAAAATAAAATCCGATGAAACTCCATCGCCGATTAACGACGATTGGGGTGTGGAGAAGATGATCGGTTTAAAAAAGAAGAAGAAAGAAGTCAACGGATGAATAGTAAATGTGGATTTGCATTTCTGAAATGCTGAAAGCTCAAAGCAGATCCTCACCTGCATTGGGCTTTCAGCATTTTAAAGGCCAGCATTTAGCCAATGACACCTCCAAATGTTGAACTAAACACCTAAATTTTTTCCCAAGAGGCTTTCGGGGCTGAAAGCCCCTTGAGAATGTTGAACCAAACGTGGCCAAGTTTGACTCTGTGGGAGATACGTGTGTGGTTGGCTAAGTGTGCTGAACTGCTCCCTTTATTCTCGAAGCTCCACATCTAGCACTAAGGGTGTGCAACCGGACTGGGTATACCTGAGAATCAGACCGGCCCACCTAGAAAATAGAATTGGAAACCGGTTCCCATTGAAACCGGTCTAGGAACTAGTTCCCAAAATTCGAAACTGGTTTAAATCGGTCCAGGAACCGGGTCCGATTGATTACCCACCTAGGAATCGGTTCCTGGACTAGTTTCAGAATCGGTTTCGAAACCGATTTTGTAAGTATTAAGTCCAAAACCTTATTTTTTCCCCTTATTTTTTATTTTTATTCCCGCAATTACACGACGTTTTTCCTCTTGGCTCTCTTAAACACACATGACGCTCCTTCTTCGTCGTTCCTCTTCATCACTTGCTTTCCTCCCTCATCGGCTCCCTCTCAATTCAGATTTTTATGTACCACGTGGATTGGCTTGTCTAATTTCTCTTTTGTAGGAGAAGTTGTGCTTGCATAAATGAGTAGCTTCATGTAGTAGTTATGGGAATAAAACCAATATTAGACCCATGTTTATTGCTAATTCTTTACCTTATGATTTTATTTATTATAATTAGCCATGTGTATCTTTAATTTTTCGTTTAGTCAAAATGTTCATGTATTTATTTATTACAAGTATTTAATGTTTCGATACAAGTTATGAGGATCACGTTATTTTCTCGTGTATTAATATAAAATTCGAAGCCGTATAAGATATCGAGAGATTGTAAAATAGGTTCTAGTGGAAACAGTGTTGATCGTGGAACTGAACCAGAAAAACAGGGTAGGTCAGCTACATGGTCCAATACAAATATGGTCGGGTATATGGTCCAAAAAAGAAGAACCGATTATAATAAGGTCGGGTACAAGGTCTAGGTCTAGACCGTACCCACCCTAAAACAAATCACCCCTATCTAGCACTGCAGAAGAGAGGCTAATTTTATCACGAACTGGTCGCCAAAGCCCATGGACGCAACTCTTTATCTTCAAATTGGGTTGTTTCACCTCCTCAATATCTTTTAGACCTTTTATGTACTGAAGCCCATTTTATGGGTCCACTTAACATTCCTACTTGAATGAATTTTCTATATTTCAAACCAAAAAAAAAAAAAAAAAAAAAAAAAAATCCTATAACGTCATAAGAGGACAAGATGAATAGGAAGAACCCTAATAAAATCAGGAAGAGGATGCCTATAAATACGTAGTTGCCCAGCCGGTGACTCCACGTCATTTTTGGCTGACCCTAGTCATATTATCAAAGTTTCTCTCTCTCTCTCTCTCTCTCTCTCTCTCTATCTCATGCATGCTGATGAAATGCATGTTCTAGTGTGCATGTCTCAGGAAATAGACTCGTCCAGTTAGTAAGATGGTGCATGCTTCTAAACTGAATCTAAATCTTTGTTTTCAATATCTTTGCTCATGTTCAGCTTCCTCCTCCTTACCAAGAAACAATTAACATCAGTCGGAAAACAATGAGGATCGCATTCTTCATTCTTCTGGTGTTCCTGACGAGCCGTTCGGCAGAATGCCGTTCCATCAAGCCGATCTTCAGCCTGATACCTGATGGCATGGCAAATCGAATCAACAGTAATTATTCAGCTCATCAGGAACTCAAGACAACGACCATCACATGCGACCTTACTTACTCATTCTTGCCGTGCACCACGGAGCTGTTGGGCGAGATCTTTCTCATCGTGGTGTATGAGTTCTTGCTTGGTTATGCAGCCAACTGTGTCAACTCGGGGTCGGAGCTGTTCCTCCGGATGTTCGGGACTGGAATCTTCAGCTCCAGTTTGTTCCAAATTCTTGGATCCCTTCCCTCAGTGATCATAATGCTTGGTGAGAAAAAAGATCCATTTCAATGCACTTATTATCTCAACATGTTTCCCCGACTATATTTTGCATCGAGTAAAACTGGGTACGAAGACCAATTTACGGCTTTGCTGTCACCCTTATTGAACTAGATGTTCCTTGTTTCTATTAAAGTACATCAAACTCTTTTTATCAAGCACTTACCTTGGTTCACAGTCAGTAGTATTTCATCAAGCGTGGAAACGGTCGAGACAACAGCTGCAATGGGGATGGCCATGCTCACAGGATCGGCAGTTTATAGCCTCACAATAGTGTGGGGCTCCGTTGTTGCATTCGGAAGCCATAGTATCTCAAAAACTTCATCTTCTTCAATCACGTGGTCCAGTCAACCAACTAGGAAGTTGGTCACTCTACTAACAGGTTTCCCTTCAATACTTTGGTCCGAAAGAATTATTAATCTTTACTATATAAAAAGTAATCTCGGGTTTAACATGTTCAATGAACTAATTTAAGTATGACAAGAGGGGGTATTGAAATATGCCACGTCCTTTGACTGTAAGGTTTCTAAGCTCTTGTATACATGCACCTATCACTTCAAGTTTCGTATAGATGTTGCATAAGAAGAGATTCTACATATATTCTGGTCATTCTCTTCCTTCTGGTATTGTAGGTTCTGGCATAGAAACTGACACGGAGACCAAGAAAATTGCCAGTATCATGTTCGTTTCCATGATTCCATTTCTTATCCTCCAATTGGCAAAGATCATCAATTCGACTACTGGGACAAAAGTAGTGGTCTCGATCACTCTCGGAGTTACTGTCATCTTGCTCATTGCAGACTACACACTCCTGGTAAAATGATATTCCATGTCATTACAAGATCCCTCTAACAACCTCGATTAATTTCTCATTATTTTTTCTTTTCTCCATTCAAGAAAATTATACGGAGACACTTTCGTAATTTGTATAACAAAATGCGCAATAGGTATTGTATGGCGTATGATTTCAGTTAACCCTTATTCTTCGCCATCTTACGTTGAAAAAGAAATTTTGTGCAGGTGTTTAGACCATGGATTCAGGAGAAGTCATTTGCATACATAACAAGCAAGTACTCAGGAAACAGCAAATTTCTGAGTCTTTGCATAGTTGATGGGAAGACCAGTGAATCTCGTATAAAAGAGTAAAAGAAAATTTCTCGACTTTTTCAATAAAATTTACAAATTCAATGTATAAGCATTGTGCTTCTTCTTCTTCCACGTTTTTTATATTTTATTTTTTAAAATTTTCGGGCTTGACCTTCACCATTTCATGCACCTTCAGGGTGTTTCGAAAGATCAATCAGAATAATGATTCACAAGTATCGAAGGCGGAGCTATATTCATTCCTGCTAGGATTACAGGAGGGAGCAGATGTGAGCACCGATGATTATGCAGTTGCTATGATGACAAAATTGGACGATTCACATGATGCATCCCTCAGTGAAATGGAATTTGTTCAAGGAATAACCAAATGGTTGAATCAGGGAACATTAGCTTCAAATAGTCATGCTCAAGATTTGGCAAAGTCGAGATCTCGAAGCAACAATTCCACGGTAGACACCTTAAACCTAAACACATCTCGATATCATATTCTCGATGCTGATAGACTCTAGCCCCTTATTCAAGAGGTCGTTGTGATCCTGTTGCAAAATATCACCATGTTATATTCGTAATACATTGCCATGGGTACGCAGGGAGCAACAGAAGAGCAAGAAAGGTTACTGTCACAACAAGATACGACTAGCAAACCCAGAAGTGCACTTGCAATCTCATGGAACTACGCAAAAGCCAGTTTCTTGATCGTTCTGGGGACAACGATGATGGTCATTCTTGGCTCACCACTCATGCAAAGCTTTCAAGATGTCGCAAGCGACTTGAACATGCCCTCATTCTTGGTCTCCTACGTGATGCTTCCCTTGGCCATGAGCTACAAGCAAGCATTAGGAGCCATTACTTCTGCCAGAAAGAAGACATTGAAGGACATTTCTGGGCCGATGAGTGAGGTATATAGACACATCCTTCTGTCCTCATGTGCTAAATTTAGTACTTCTTAGTGTATGAAACGAGTCTTGAAATCTCATCGATCCTATTAGATCTGGATCTACCGTAGACTTAACATGTACGAATAGTAAAAAATTCATAACCTAATTGTGGGGCTTAACGTATTTCAATGACTTACCATGCACGTGCGCTTGCACGCACAGAGTCTCTACCTAGAACAAGGGATGAGCAAGTCGCTAATCTTACAATCGATAGGTACAAGAAGTTTTCTTAAGGCGTTCCTCATTCTACCATTACGGATTATGAATAACTTGCCCATTTTCCTGCCACGAAAGAAAGCACAAACGAAATTATCTTTGGTAAAAGTGGCATGTCTATTACAGATCTCTACCAATGAACAAAACATATCTTCTTTAATATTGAACGTGCCCACTACATGTGAGCATGGTGGCTTACATGGATTCTCGGGGACCGATCAGTCGAACCAGAGGTCCCGATACCCCGTTGTTGTAAAAAGAGCCCTTTGTACATATCACATCACTATTTACAGAGCGAACATTTGCTGGACGGATTTATTTTTCAACTTTTCTTCCAGAAATGGAAATGCTTATAGATTTCGAATCACGCATTTTAAGTATACATGAACAGGGAAAGCATAAGCTCCCACATTTCCATCGCACATCCACTTGCGAACGTTGAGGCATGATATGTTGTTCAATTTCTCCTCCTAATAACAGGAAGTACATACTTCAATTTTCTGCAATGCAGGTCTATCGCGGGGTGTTCCTGAACAACTTAATGGGGCTAGTCACCTTTTTATTGCTCCTTCTCATCAAGGACATATCCTGGAATGTCTCGGCCGAAGTTCTGGTCGTGCTCTTGATATGCAGTTTCATGGGCGTCCTCACGAGCTTACGCACCCAGTTCCCCCTCTGGACCGCCGTTCTTGCATATTCTCTCTACCCATTTTCGATCCTGCTTCTCTACGTTCTCACCAGTGTTCTGGGCTGGTCTTAGGGCTTTCCTTTTACCGCTATTTCCGAGAATTCAACGATGAAGGAGATCAGTGTTTTTAATTTCAGAAGTTGCAGTGGCGCATTACCGAAGGCCTTGAATTGAATCGCTTTATTCTAAAAGCTATATTTTCTTGTCATCTAGAGATTTTAGGTCTAATATCGGGCGACCATTGGGGGTCAAGTGAACATTGTGATGTATTTTCAGATAATTTCCTTACTTGAAATGGCGCTTAATTGTCCATGGGTGTCTATGCTGGTCCTATGCATTCCGTTTCCAATCGAAAATTGATTAGCATTCTATTAGCGACACAAGTTGGTTTTGGGACTTTTTGACACGGTGTGACCCAGCTCTACTCCTACTAGCACCATGGAGAGGCGGCGGTGAAGGAATTGCTTAAAACGAGTGGCACTTAAACTTCAACTCGATGCTATATTGCAGTGGCAGAAGCTCTTTAATAATGTCCATAAGGGTCGCCAATTAGGATTGCCCCTTACTAATCTGTTCACTTATTAAAAATAGCGAAAAAGGATGTTCAACTCTTGCTCACACTTGATAGCAATCCTCTCCCTCTTTATGATCTACCATTGGGACAAAATATCATACAAGGGTAGTAACTGATCATCAAAATTTGCGGGTGTCGTGTGAGCCCCATACGGGTCTCACTCGATGTGACGGTCTTAGTTCATATTAGGAGATTAGTTTCACTAAATAATATTCTTGCACATCTGGCATTTTCCTTTTTTCTCTTGTACGGTAAAAACTAACAATGAAACAGTGTCGTTTAACACAAATATAAGGAGAAAGACAGTTTCGAAAGCCGCATGGATGGCATGTACAAGCAGAGCTCACTGACCAACAAGACGATTGGCCTAATGGTAAATTGGTCGCAAGTCTTTCATGAGTTCGATTCACATTTGAACAAACTTTTGAATGGCTTATGCCGCATTGTTAGCACACACCTAATGTGAAAAGACATCCCCGCTATTAAAATTTTGGTATGTTTGCAGCATGAGGCTCGTCAATCTAGAACTTTGGTTTGCATGTGGTGTGGAGTCTCAATCACTCAAACCGTACATTTCGTAGTGGGTATAGGACATTTATAATAAAGCCCAGAGGGGTAACAGCCCACCATTCTATTTATTAAGAAGAATTGCAGAGAATGTTAACTCGGGGTCTAACGGATAATTGGGTACATGCATTTTAAAGCATGGCGGATCAAAGTTCAAGTCTTTGTGGAATTATCCCTGAATTTATTAAATTTTTTGTAGGCATTATCTCCACTTGTCCGACAACTCTCAATTATCACACACGTTTCTGTTCGAAATTCCTGATTTAACAATTTTACCGAACCACTTAATCAATAAGTTAGGAACGGATTGAGATCAAATCTAAACTTTGAATGCTCGGACACTGTAAATTCAAAATATAGCAACTTTATAAAGTAATGGATTGAGGAAAATTCAAAATTTGGCGAGCATGTACAAAACTCATCAAGAGATTCAAATGATATAAATGATATAGGAAATTTACACATAGATAAGTTAGAATTTATAATCAGTGACTGTGATTTTCTCGAAGGGAACCCAAGATTGGCACAGTTGATTAGGGCGTTATGGATTTCCATTCAAAAATTGAAGATCACCTATTGAAATCTCACCAATTACGTGTAAACTACTTTGGATGTCACTAACATAGACCAAAGTTATGTGAAGTTAATCAATTCATGGAGCTCACAGAGTATTTCATGATCCTCCAGATAGCTAGAAATCCAAAATTTGGCAAGCATATACAAAACTCATCAAGAGATTCAAACGATACATATGATATAGGAAATTTACACAGGATAAGTCAAAATTTGTAATCAATGGCTGTGATTTTCTTGAAGGGAACCCAAGATTGGCATGGTTGACTAGGGCGTTATGGATTTCCATTCAAAAATTGAAGATCACCTATTGAAATCCCACCAATTACGTGCAAACTACTTTGGGTGTCACTAACATTGACCAAAGATATGTGAACTTAATTGATTCATGGCCTTGCAGAGTGTTTCAACCATCCAAATAGTTAGAAATTCAAAATTTGTTGAGCATGTACAAAAACAAGAGATTCAAAAGATACACATGATAGGGAAAATTAACATAGGGATATTGTAATTAGTGACTATGATTTTCTCGAATGGAACCCCTTATAGGATTTATGGGGCTTGCAAAGTGTTTCATAAGCTTTTAGATATTTTGGGTCTTAACGTTTGTGCCCATGGATTATTATTATTATTATTATTATTATTATTATTATTATTATTATTATTATTATTATTATTATTGCTGCTGCTGCTGCTGCTGCTTCTTCTGCTGCTGCTGCTGTTGCTGCTTCTGCTGCTGCTGCTGCTGTTGCTGCTTCTGCTGCTGCTGCTGCTGCTGCTGCTTCTGTTGCTGCTGCTGCTGCTGCTTCTGTTGCTGCTGCTGCTGCTGCTGCTGCTGCTGCTTCTATTGCTGCTGCTGCTGATGCTGCTGCTGCTGCTGCTGTTACTGTTGCTGTTGCTGTTGCTGTTGTTGTTGTTGTTATTAAAAAGATTCTCTCAAATGTTATTATCCCAGTAGGACGTCTATCTTATATATTAAAATTAACAAACTGAATTTTTTTTTTTCCGTAAACTTTTGAACAAAACAAAAGGAATACTTACTGCCACCTAATATTTTTAACGTTCAGTGAAATGTGGAGTTTTGTTATTACATTATTGTCAGAAAACCATGCGTCAGACAGGACTTGGCAACGGTATAAGGACCAACACAAGCAAATACTTTCTTATTAGGCCTAGGAACTTACAACAGAAAAACTAACGACTCTATTGGATCAAAGGTCTATAAACAGAACAAAAGGAATACTTACTGCCACCTAATATTTTTAAGGTTCAGTGAAATGTGGAGTTTTGTTATTACATTATTGTCAGAAAACCACGCGGCAGACAGGACTCGGCAACGGTATAAGGACCAACACAAGCAAATACTTTCTTATTAGGCCTAGGAACTTACAACAGAAAAACTAACGACTCTATTGGATCAGAGCTCTATAGAAGGAAAGAATTAATCTGTAGTTTGGCCTCAGCTCTGTGAGTTTTAAGAATTAATCTGTAGTTTGGCCTCCGCTTTGCTAGTTTTTTTTTTGGTCAAAATAAGTAGCTTTCATTACTTGCCAAAAAGCGGATAACAAGCATATTCAACATCTAAGCATAGGATTAAGCAAAGGGGGTGGGGAGGATTATCAATCCAACTCGGTGGGAGGGAGCCAATTCGATGGGCCCTTGTGACCCAATTGGCCGCTTGGTTGGCATCTCTAGGCTGAAAGATATGCCGGGCTTGAGGATGAAGACCCAACAGAAAAGTACAATCGCTTATAAGGGACTTGGCAGCCCACAGTGCGTCCCTCTGTCCCATAATGCTTTCAACAGCCACTAAATTATCTGAAGCAAAGAGATGGTACAGTTCAGAAACTGAACTGAACTCAGTTCGTGGGGCTCATGTGTCCAACATCTTCTTCAACCAGAGCAGCCCCTCTCTCACGGTTAGGGTTTCCGCCACCAGAGCCGAAGTAGCATGGATTGGCTTTGCAAGACCATCAACATGTCAAATTATCAAGTTTATGTCACTGCGACCGTGAGCCCCATGATCGGACAGGATCGATCCCTTCAACACGGTCGTCCCGTGACGGTAGCTTACGATATTACATCATATTTTCAACCTGACGCTGGATTCCCGTTTACTTAGACGATAAGTCAGTGCTTTGGTACCACTATCCCCACGATCCGTGGATAATTCGCCGTCATCACTTGCTCAGAGGATTATATCTTCCTCGCTGACCAACATGGGCTTGCCATCTGCGTTAGAACGGTTGAGATGAATCGAACATTCCGCGGCAGACGTTGACTGTGAAGTGGGTCAATCCCTGGAAGAAATAGTCTTGAGGATCTTGGATGTGGCAAGCCGAGTAGCAAATTTATCCCAGATTTTCCTTAATAAGAACTGAACTTGGACGAGAGACGCCGACAATAACACTATGCGTAGAAGCACTGACGTCATGGTCTCATCCAGATCTAGGCAAGGCGGCCTTGCTCATAGCCGTGATGATCTTGCATAGATCTGGGGGGGCCCCAGCCCTTGCTAGTGCTGGCAAGGGCTTTGCGGCCACAGTGAAAGAAAAAAATAAGAAAAGAAGGAAAAGAGAAGAAAATGAAAAAGGAAATAAATAAATAATTCAATTTTAAAAAATGAAATAATTTGTCCACATCGACTTTAGTCATGCCATGTAGGTTGACATCCATATCAAAGATGGAATAAATTGGTAAAACATTAAAATGTTTAAAACTTAATTAGCCAAATTGAAAGGTTTATGACTGATTTAACACGAGTACAATAGGTTAGGACTTTGGTAATTATTTCCCATCTAAAGCATGGAAACTAGGAATGTTTCAAGTGTGATGATAGGAGGAATGCTAGTCCTCTTCATTTTTTATTGGGAAAATTATTCAAAAAGTCATAAATCTTTTATATGGAGGCCAACTTAGTCCTAAAATTTTCAATTGTGCCAATTTAATCCTAAATCTTTTGATGATTTGCCAATTTAGTCTTAAATTTTTCAATTGTGCCACTTAGTCCTAAACTTTTGATGATTTGTCAATTCAATTATAAACTTTTGATGATTTGTCAATTCAATTATAAACTTTTAACGATTTGCCAATGTATTCCTTAGGCAAATATCCGAATAATAGGTTTAGGACTAAGTGGTACAATTGAAATGTGTAGGACTAAATTGATGCAATTGAAAGGTTTAGAATTAAATTGGCCATCATACAATAGATTTAACTTTTTGGACAATTATCCATTTTTAACTTGTTAATTATGGTTGATGAGAGTTGATTTCATATTGGTATAGATATAAATTTCATAAATGACGTGGCGACTTATTTCTTGTTTTCAATTTGACAATCTGAAAAGATCCATTAGGGAAAAAGTTAGTGATCTATCAATGTGGCATCAAATGATCTCACTAACTAGAACCCATAGTCTGGCAAACCCAACCATGGTGGTTGGGAATTAGCATGGATCATATCGCCATGACCTGTCAAAGACGAGGCACTTGTAACACCCCACCACTTTAATACCCCACTTAGTTATAAACTCACGTTGCTTAGCAATTCACATGATCATGTTTAATCCTCTGTTTTCAAGATGTTGCGCCAAATTCAAAATGTTCCCCTGTAAATAAGAGTACAGAAACATGCACTATACTGCATTTGGATGAAGCGCAAAGATCTGGCGGCAAGACTCTTCAAGGTATCTTTCCTAATAATTACACATTGCATTTGGATGAAATGCAATTATAGACGATTTCAAAAAAATCAACTAACATCCATATTATTTTGACCAAGGTGTGTAAAAATATAAGGGATAGAGCTTCACCTTAACAAAAAATTAATTCCTTATCAAACGTTGTGTTGGCTATTATTTGGAGACATCCTACCTCCATCTTTTTAAATTATTCTCTCTATTTAAAATGCTGGGGAATGCCCCTAAGCTGTTGTATTTCATATGCTCTACAAATACTTACATTTTCAACCAAAAAAATATATATATGCACTATACGATGTCTCTCCTTTTCTTTTTTTCTTTTGTATTTTTCATTTTTTTAGTTTGTTCAACTTCATATTTATATGGGATGTAAGAAACATAATTTTCTCATGAGTTTAAGGGTTCTAAGATGTAGAGCTCCCTATTTCGTTAATTGATTTATGGATTAGTCCAATAAAAGAAACTATAGTTCAATCCGATCAAACCTTCAAAGGGAGGAAACGAGGGCAAAAGGACACAGAACAAGAAGCAAAATGTCAGTGTTCTTAATAGATTTGCAAGGTGGATTAAACCCAATGATTTCTAACTACTCTTCACATTTACATAAATGTGTACAAAACATATCTCTGCTCTTTGGCAATATTTATGTGTGAAGGGTTCTACGCATCATTCTTCACATGTAAACCCTAGCCAAAGACCCTGTACAAGTCATTTTCATTCTTTTGCATCGACACTCATCTAACAGTGTCAAATACGATAGTGGTGACGATGGAATTTTCTAGGAAACTAAAATTAAAGGAGTGTTTATTATAAAAGAACTATGTTTGAAAGATAATGATGGATGCTCGCTCGTTTTGGAAGAGAGTTTTGGTGACTACTTGTTTGAATAAAGTAGTCATGGTTCCAAACTAATATGGGAAAAGTGTTAAAAACAAAGTCTTAAACCTATTGAATTAATGTCAATTTTGTCCTAAACCTTTTGATTTAGTGTCAATTCAATCATTCCAATTATTTTTAACAAGATTTTGCTAACGTGGATGCTAGCTAGCTTATGTGGCATCGCCGGTACTAACATGAATAATTTTTAATAATGCTTCAATATTTTTGATATTTTGAATTATTTTTTCTGATTTGTCTCTTTCATTTTTTATTTATTTACATTTCTTCTTCCTTTGGCCGATGACTGGCTATCGACCATGACAACGCGAGCTTGCCTTGCTTGGGCAAAGGTCACCGTCGCTCGCCATAGGAGAGGCTTGGTTGGGTAAGGGTCAACCTCACCACTAGCTTGGGCGAGGGCTCCCCTCGCCAGATCTAGTGAGGCTGCCTTAGTCTTGGCAATGGGAGCCCTCACCGAGGCTCACCCTCGCCCAACCAAGCCTTGTTTGTAGCAGGTGATGATGACCCTCGCCTATGTGAGGCCAACTCGATTTGCCATGGCCAATGGCTGATCACTGACCAAAGAAATGAAAAAAAAAATGAAAAAATCTGAAAATTAATTAAAAATATTAAAATATTATTGAAAATTATCCACGTTAACATTTGTTGTGCCATGTAGGACGATAGGCACCCATGTTAGCAAAATCTGGCTAAAATTAATTGAAAGAACTAAATTGACACTAGATTAAAATATTTAGGACTACATTAGCATAAATGCAATAAGTTTGTGAATTTTTTTAATATTTCTCTTATTTTGATACCAATTCTTGTTCTCTTGTCTCAATGAGGAATTAATAGCCTTCAAATGACATAATATTCTTTTTTTTTTTTGGTAGGAAATGGCGTAATATGCAAAAAAAAAAAAAAAAAAAATCAGCATTAAGTCTAGCCCTAATCTATCCTAAATCTTTTTTGTCCATAAAAATCCTCCAACTTTAGGTCTTGTCTCAAGTCTACTATGAAATTTTTTGTCTCATAAAAAAAATCCTCAACTTTATGTTCAATTCCAATCTACCCTAAACTTCTTTTTATCTAATAAAAAACCATCAACTTTTACTTCAGTCCCAAATCTGCCTGTATTAATCCTCTATCCAAAATTTCTCTTGATAACCAAGAAATGAAAAAACTCCTGAGCGTGAGTTGTTCAAATATCCTAAGCACAAACTCTCCAACCATGAGAGATGGAAGGCTCACGAGCACGGGAGATTGAATGATGAGCACGAAATAGAAGATCCTCAAGTGAGATAAAAGGAAAACTCTCATAAGAGTAAGAGCAATTGAAGAAAGCGAGATTGGGACACCTGGAGTGCCATAACTTGGCATGGAGGGACACTTAAGTGCCATAACTTTAAAATGGTACACTTAAGTGCCAATATCGGAGTAAAATGGGACATTTAAATGCCACTCCGGCGAAAATCCGGCCAAATGGCTGACGTGGCAATTTTCCGGCGAGTTTGGTCCAAACGGCGTCGTTTTGCAGGCGACGTGGCGGAGAAAACGCAAAACGACGCCGTTTCGTGTCTACGTGTAAATAATAATATATAAATTAATTAAATTAGATTTAAAATATTCAAAAATTTTAAAAAAAAAATTAAAAATTAAGAAATTAAGAAAATTTTAAAAATTTTAAAAATTTAAAAATTAAGAAAAATTAAAAAAAAATAAAAATTAAGAAAAATTAAAAATTAAAAAAATTTAAAAAAATTTAAAAAAAAGGGAGGGGGAGGTCGAACGGGCGACTCCTCGCCGCCGCCGCCTCCCCCGCCGTCGTCGGGGAAGGGCCGGCGACGGAGGGGGAGGGTCGGCCGGTCGCCCCCGCCCCCGACCGACCGACGGCGAGGGCTGCGAGCCCTCGCCGGATCGCGGCAAGGGCCACGACCCTCACCCTGCATCCGGGCGAGGGCTCGCCGGCCCTCGCCGACCTCGGCCGGGCCCGGCGACCCAGCCGACCCTCCCCACTCCGTCCGACCCTTCCCGGCGGGCGGGAGGAGGCAACGAGGGCCCGCGAGCCCTCACCGGATCCGGGCGAGGGCCGTGACCCTCGCCCTAGATCTAGGCGTGGGCCGCGACCCTCACCCAGATCCGACGAGGGCTCGCGGGCCCTCGCCGCCCTCCGCCGCCGGGAAGGGCCGGCGACGGAGTGGGAGGGTCGGCCGGCGAGGCCGGCCAATCGGGCGGCGAGGGCCCGCGAGCCCTCGCCCAGATCTAGGGCGAGGTCGCAGCCCTCACCGCGATCCGGCGAGGGCTCGCAGCCCTCACCGTCCGTCGGCCGGGGGCCGCGACCTCGGCACCCTCCCCCTCGCCGGCCCTTCCCGGCGACGGCGGGGAGGTGGCGATGGCGAGGGAGCCGCCCGTTCTACCTCCCCCTTTTTTAATTTTTTTTCTTAATTTTTTAAAATTTTCTTAATTTTTTAAAATTTTTCTTAATTTTTTAAAATTTTTAAAATTTGCTTATTTTTTAAAATTTTTGAATATTTTAAATTTAATTTAATTAATTTTTATATTATTATTTACACGTAGACACGAAACGACGTCGTTTTGCATTTTCTCCGCCACGTCGGCGCAAAACGACGCCGTTTTGGACCAAAGTCGCCACGTAAGCCATTTGGCCGGATCTTCGCTTCGAGTGGCACTTAAGTGTCCCATTTAATTTCAAAACTGGTACTCAAGTGTACCATTTTAAAGTTATGGCACTTAAGTGTCCTCGGTGCCAAGTTATGGCACTTGGGCTGTACTTTTGCCGAAGAAAGCCAACCTAATTGCTTCAGTTTTTACACAAATTTCACATTCAAGATGACATCCTTTGGGTTCATGTGGAAATTCATCTCTAAAAGACGTCCTTTTGGATTTGAAATTTAGAGAAAAACTATAGCAATGGTGTGGAAATGCCACATTACCAAGTACAATTTTAGATGGAGTGTTAATGGAGGTAGATACGAGACTCAAGTAAAAGTTGATGATTTTTATATACAAAAAGAAGAAGAAAAGTTTAGTGTAAAATTGGAAACTAGTGGTTTTTTGTAAGACAAAAAAAAAAAAAACGATTGGGGTGGAATTGGGACAAAACCAAAGGCTAAGAATATTTTATGAGACGAAAAAAAAATTATGATAAAATTGGAACTAGATCTAAAGTTAATGGTTTTTTTTTTAGAGTATTAGGCCGCTTTCAAATTTGTCTCTATGTGTTTTGCGAGAAATGAAAAATTGAAATTTTTTTTTCCTAAAAATGATTATTTGTATTGCTTAAAATAACTAGTCAATCAAAAATATTTTCATTATTAAGAACAATTTATATCTAAATATTTTTATACATGATAAAAATATTTTTTGTCCTTTTATTTTTGCAAGCGATATGAACAATCAATTTTTTTATAAATATTTTCTAAATCATTTATTATATGTGAAACAAAAAAAGCCTTAAGGTTGAAATGCATGTGTGAGTTAAGTTAGAGAAGTCCAACATTAAAGAATTGATGTGGTGGTAACTAGTTGATATATCCTAGTTAGCCCAAAACTCATCACTTTAAACTTTTAGTGAAAGTTGGTATAATTGGATATGTTGATAGGTTCACATCTTCTAGGGTGAAGGTATTAAGCTTTTGCCACGCACTCCCAATAATTTATATCAAAGGCAGGTAAGTTGTTGGGCTCCCAAATCTATTTTCAGTGTTTGGTGAATATTATAAAAAAAGAAATATTAAGGCGGTGAGCGTTGTGGTATGGTAACACAGTCCCAATGGTATCCTCCATTTTTTGGTCTAGAGAAAGAGACCACGGATGAAAGTAGGCATTGGAGAATAGTTGGATTAAGGGGGAGCAATCCAACTAGATAAGCTAATAGACTCCCTCTTGGCTATCTTCTAAGATGAAGATATCAGATTTCTACTGCACTCTACCAATAATACTAAAAAATTATCAGACTCCGATACTAGAATATAAACAATGGGGAGATTTGTTGGTTGGGTTTGCCTCTATGGGGCCCAGCTAACATTAAAAAGAAAAGGTCAAAAGTCAAAAAGAAAAGACGTGAAGAGATAAAACTCTCTAGCATCCTAGAGAGGAGAGTGGGAGTGTTCTTGCAAAGGCTAGAAGGCACGTACATAGAGGGGGAAAGAAGGAGGGTTGGCAGTCCAGTTTTAATGCCCAAGTGTTGTTGAAATAGATAAAATTTCAATTTATTATTCGTGAGACTAAGGTCTACAAGATAATTGATTTAGTTTGCTAAAATCCTTCTCTAAGTTGTCTCTCATATTCTTCAACCATGGTTAGGGTTTCTTACTACATTTGTGTAAATTCACCTTCATGGTAATGAAATATTGTTGTATCGTTAATGTTGAGCCTCTATCTTTGGTGATTAGTGGAAGTTTTTGAGTAGCGTTTGATTTTTCCCGCATTGGGTTTTTCACGTAAAAATCTTGGTATTATTGTTACTTTGTTTCTTAATTAGCACTATATTTACTGTTTTGAGGTCATATTTGTAGAATGCACTATTGGCTGTCCCCTGGTTCTCCCCAACACTTAAATTCATCTTCTTCATAGGGGTATTCACTAGCCAGCTTTTTCTTTTTCTTTTTTTTTTTCTTTTTTTGGTCGGTCAATGGCCAGCTTTATTTGGTGTCAAATGTTGGCAAAATTTGGCAACGAAAGGATAGGTGGACTTTTCAAAACTAATTTTTACGTTACTCAACTCTCCATTTAAGTTATTCAAATGTTTGTAAGGGATATATAAATGGCGAAGGAGGCCCATAATGGTTTCTCGAGTTGAGTTAAAATGTTCATGAACGAGATGGCCGTGGGTAACTCAGAAACGCAATTACCCGGTGGCTTAACTCAAGATTGTTGGCATTTGGTCGCATAGTTTGAATCCCGTAATTTCGTCAGGCTTCCAAAAGATAAAAGTGATTCTGAAGTAAGCCTTTCTCTCATTAGATTGAACGCTAAGGCAAATGCAACCGAAAAGAGTTTGCTTCCACGAATTCACCGGTTAATCAATTAGTTGGAGAGCTTTGTTTCCAAACATATTTATAGAAAAGGCAACATATGTGCGATTAGTAGTGAGTTTAGTCTTACATAATAAATGTGTTAACGGGATCTATTTCTCGACCACCTTTGGCTTTAGTTCCTTCCTTTCTAAGAGATCAAGTAAGTTCTTTGATATTACGTTCGATTAACTTGTAATTTTTTAATGGGCTTCCGCCTAGCTATTACAAAAAAAGTACTTTAAGTAAAAAAAAAAATCTCTTAATTTACTAATTAATAGCAGTTCCAATTCTCTCTTAAACATTTCAATTTGGCAACATTAACACCTGAATTTTTACCGGCAATTTGAATGTGATGTTTTTTAATATAAACAAATAAATAACAAACAAACAAATAAACAAGTAAAGAAAAGACAAAGCCCAACTCGACCACATATGCAAGAACCCAGATCGGCCCATCTGGTCGCAGCCCATTTTGAATATACTCAATTCACGGGGCTCAGAACAGTCAAGCTCAACTTAAAAGCATGCCAGACAGCGTTTCAATTCACTAATTTGCCCAAGCCCAATTCGCTCACTGGTACAGCCCGCAATTTGGGTCCACCTAGCCTGCTAAAAATCAAACCCGTCACCACCGGTCTCTGTTTCCAGGTCGCGCTGGTGTTGCTCTGTTTACCATGCCTTTCGGCCGATAGCTCGAATCGGTTCGTTCCCGATGGAAGCTCCTTCGCCGGCGACAATACTCTGGAGGAATTTCCAGAATCTTTGATCCCTGGTTCGTTAACTGTCCGCTACCGGCAACTGCGTCTTCAGGGTGAGATCCAAATACTCCATCTCGGTTTGCTTTTTATTAAGAACAGAGGTTTTGGGATCTCATCTGCTCTAGTCAAACACATGGAGCTTCATTATTCTTGGGTGATTCCTTGGCACATTGTATTTTTTGACGATAAACTGGATGTTGATCTCTTGCTTTCTTTGAACATAAACATCTCGATGGAATTTGCTCACCACCTGTTTGACGAAATGCCAAAACCATATCTGTGCTAATTTTCCTTGGTTTTTTTTATCATTCTGAATGTGTTTTAGCTTGATTTATACAAAAATTTCAGATTTTTTGGTCATTAGTTGCAGCTTTTGATGTACTTCTAGCTTGCGGAAAGCCCTACTAAGTCCCTTTTTTCCCTTTATTTTCTGTGTTGTTCGTCTCTATGATGATTCTGTGGTGGCCACCGGCAAGAGAACGCCTTGGACTCGATGTCCGATGATGTTCATCCAGACTTCCATTTCTCTAGGGTATCTCTTGTTCCTTGTCCGTGTATTGTACATGTCTACGAAGCTACGTTTGTGAAGGTAAGACGGCCAGCGGCTAATGGTGGTGATCCAGGGGTAGTCAGAGACAGTTGCCAGAGGAATATATGATGCCCTGGGGAAGTCATGGTTGTTCTGGTGATTTACATAAAGAATCTGTGTAGAATGTGCATTCCGTGAGCTAGAACTAAGCAAAGATCGACGGAGAAAAGAGTTAGAATAGAATTAGGCGCGTTTGGTAACGATTCTGCTCCTGAGCCGATTCGATAAGAACCGATTCTTTTGATTCTGTTCCCGGGACCGATTCCGAGTAAAAACACGTGTTTGGTAACCGTTCGAAATTTTTTATTCGGAATAGAATTGCGTTTGGTACCGTATTAATTGATTATGTTCCAAATTAATTTCTTTTGATTTTTAAATAAATTTTAAATAATTTCTTTTGATTTTTAAATAAATTTTAAATAATTTCTTTACTTTTTTACTTTTTTTTTTTTTTTCCTTTTCTTTTCTTTTTTTCTTTTTCTTTTTTTTTTTTTTTCCCATTTTTCCTATTCTTCTTCTTCTTCATTTGGCCGGTCGCCGGACCGGCGACGGCCAGACGAGGGCCGGCGACGCTCACCGGAGCGCCGCCCGCCCTCGGCGAGGTCGGCCTTCGTCGGCCGAGCCTCGCCGGGCAACCGGGCGAGGCTCGCCCGCCCCGCCGCCGGTGGCCGCCGGGCCTCGCCCGGCCTCGGCGAGGCCCGGCCTTGGCCACCGGCGGGCCGAGCGAGCCTCGCCGATGGCCAGCGAGCCTCACCGGCAGCCGGGCGAGGCTCACCGGTGGCTGGGCTTGCCTCCGGCGAGCTCGCCGGACCTCGCCCGGCTCGGCGAGCCTCCGCGATCTCGCCGGACCGCGGCCGGCGGCGGACCGGCGGCGGGCGGCGGCGGCGGGCGGTGGCAGCGGCGGCGGACGGCGGCGGGCGATGGCGAATGGCAACCGAGATGATGAAAGAGAAGAACAAGGTTTTACCGTTTTGATTCTTTTTTTCGATTCTCGGACGAGAATCAAATTTTTTTTATTCTCAAATCTTGTCCAAAATTGTTCCCGGAACAAATTTGTTCCCTGAACAAAAAATTTACCAAACGCGATTCTCGTCCCAAACTGATTCTCGGGAACAAAAAATCGAATCTGACTGTTTGGCAAGTTGCCAAACAGCCCTTAGTGTTCGGAAAACGTAGGACCGGAAAAAATATATTAAAAATAGAACTAAAAAATAATAAAAGATAGGAAAAGGCGAGCCTCAATTAGATTATTAGATCTCCGGATTACATTTAGTTCAGTTTCATTTTAGTTGGTGTGCATAACGTTTAGGGAATTCCATTTCTTGATTTTTAGGGCAACTTGAATTTTTAGATAGTTTTCCCTCGATGAAATATATAGCAGGATGTAAAAAAATGGATAAAGAATAAAAATTAAATAATAAAATTAAATTGAAAATAATGAAGAGTAGTAAAATATCTAATAAAAAAAAAGTTGTTAGCGTTTAGGTTAGAGCTACTTTTAAGGTAAGCTAGTTCATTTTCGTTTCAGGCTTTGTTTGTTTCACGGAAAATGTAGTGTTTTCGAAAATTGCATTCCAAAAAGCAATTTTTCAAGAAAATAACAATATTTTCTAGTGTTAGTTGAAATTTAAAAATAAAATAGAAAGTATTTTCCGCCATTTAGTAAAAAATATTTTCCTCCATTGATTCCTTTTCAATAATGATTTTCATTATTCTTTTTAAATCATTTTTAATTTTTAATTCTTTTTCTTTTTTTTTCTTCTTCTTCTTCCTTGGCCTTGGTTGGTCGCTAGCTATGGTGATGGTGGGAGAGCTAGGTCGGGCTCGAGCCTCACCCGAGGTCACTAGAGATTGATAAGGCTCTAGTGATCGAGCCTTGCCGAGTTCGCTAGCCTTCGCCTCACCACAGGCCGACAAGGCTCGAGCTAGCCTGTTGCTAATCATCGGCCACCGCCATGACTAGTGACTAGTTAAGAAAGAAGAAAAAGAAAAGGAAAGAAAAAAAAATTAAAAACTCAATTTTAAAAACATAAGAATAAAATAGGAAAATGTGTTTGGTGAAAGAAAATGATGCGAAAGAAATTATTGAAAATGTTTTCCACTCTTCCCTTAATTTTGAAGGTGTTTTTTCAATAGCGGAAAATGATTTCCTTGGTTAGTTCATTTTCCGTAAAACAAATATAAGAAAATTCGAAAAACATTTTCCTAAAAATTATTTTCTATGAAACAACGAAACCTTAATATCACTAAGCCTTTGTTTTTTAGTAGTAAGATAATTCTATTAGTCAAACTTAAGATTCAATTTTGATTTTGAAAATTAGTTCCTTGGCATTAATGTATCGTCCCAATGATAAGGCAGTGTATTTTTTTGTCGAATTCGTATCAAGTTACTTACTTGCATTTTACTTTTTATTGTTCTTTTAAATCATTTGAGTGGCGTAAGGTTTTTAGTTTTAGCTTATGGGTTCTTGTCCCAGGGTTTAGTAAGGAGATCACGTAACATTCTTTGCTCGACTTATATTGGGTTATTTTCTGCACTTCCATTCTTACTTGCTCTTTATCACTATTTTTGATGTGTTGCTTTGATTTTCTTATATAACTTCCATGACATGATTCATTTATCTTCATTTGATGGGTAGATCACACTCTATGATTTAAAAAATAAAAACAGTGATGCACGAACAAATAGTGGAAAAGAACCTTAAGACTCATAAATTTATTGATAAACAATTGAATTAAGGTATTGAAAGGTAGAGGGGAACACTGGCCTTGGGTCAACCACGGAATAGGATTGGACTAGCCAATTCCAGTCTAATTCTCATTCCAAATTTTTGGGACTGACACTGTATGGTTTCGTTCTTGGTTTTGGGACAAAATCAATCAACCCGTACAGAACCTATAGATAATTCTTTTTGCTTTTTGTGGTCAAACAACCCTAGGTGTATAAGCAGTTGTGCGTCTTTTGTTAGTGTTTTCCTCTCTCTCTCTCTCTCTCTCTCTCTCTCTCTCTCTCTCTCGACTTTTCTCTCTTAATGAAGTAGATCCAGTGCAATTGCAAGAAAAGAGAGTTATGGGGAAAGGGATGAAAATAGGAAGGTTGCTAGAAGTTTGCAAGAGTGTGAAAGTGAGCCGACAAAGTGTAGCAACTACACACTCAAAATTACTTAATGGGGTTAGCATTGGGGTGTGCTTTATTGATTCAAAATACAAGTAAATCTATTTCACTTGTTGGGCTGCAAGTTTTAGGGATTTACTTTGCTTTATTGACTTCTCCTTTCTTCTCTTGTCTCTGCTTTGAACGTTCTAGAAAGCAGATTGCAAGTAAAGTGACTCATCTTCTTCACCTGCAACTACAAGAAACGTGAGTTTTTTTAATAATAATAATAATAATAATAATAATAATAATAATAATAATAATAATAATAATAATAATAATAATAATAATAATAATAAAGGACATGTTGAACCAGGGAAATGGCTCGGCTCGAGGTTAGATTGTATATCTAAGCTTGAGCAACTATTGCGGAACTAAATGATCGAAAAGAAAATAAACAATTAAAGTTGTATGAGTGAAATACCCGACACATTATGGGGAGCTTGTAGCAATAGTGTTTGCATTAAAGTTATGGAGACATTATCTGTATGGAGAGAGGTTCAAAATCTATACAGACCGTAAGAGCTTGAAGTATTTGTTTTTTCATAAGGAGTTGTGATATTGCTAGTATGAGTACCTAGAGGGGGGTGAATAGGTGCCTAAACAATTTATCGATATACGGAAGCGATTCTTAGCATATAATAGAAAGTAAATTCTCTCTTAATTAACAAAATGAAATACGATTGAGGTAGAAAGAGTAAGGAAGAGAAAATTGAACACAGGATTTATAGTGGTTCGGCTTATTCCAAGCCTATGTCCACTATTCCGCACTGACAGCCCACCGGCTGGATTTCACTATGATCAAAAGAGAAGTTACAGCACAGCTTTGCCTTGATTCCACAGTGTAGATGTTCTACTACACCTCCTCAAGGTCTCTCACAAATATAGACTCTCTTTTCGTATATAAGTATTCGCTCAAAGGATTTGTCTAAACAAAAGGAGCTTCAAACTTTGGAATTCTTCTATCGCGCACACCTTGAACAACTAAGACAGTCTTCCTTATATATTCATTTATGCCATCATACCCGTTGGCACTTACCAAAGGAATTCCTCCAATCTACCCGTTGGACGGAATCAATTAGGAAGATTGTCCAAGCTATAAATGGAACGTGTTGATAGCCCATCAATCATGTTCGCCCATACAATCGATCTCGGTTTCCATAAGCGTAACCTTCCAATAATATTTAGGCAATCACCGGATCTTCAATTTATCGAATCAATCTTCGATCAATCAAAGGACTCCGTTTATGTCTTCTCCAGCCATGAGATCTTCTCCAGTTGATAAGGTTAAATCCTCAACGAAACATCCAATTCGGATAACCTTTTTCAACGGATTAGAGACTCACAATGAAGATAGACTTTGAGTCTTGAGTCTCGGCTGTCCCAAGGTCTTCGTACTTTAAATAGCGAGTCTCAAGCCTTCGACTAGACCGATAGAAACGATTTGTCAACTTCAAAATACTTCAAGAATATTTCTCCAACAATCTCCCCTTTTTGATGGTGACAAAACTTTCCCGCAGATTTGGATATCTTTGACCTCGCAAAACATTTCTCAAACACATATGCATATCTTATAGAGGTAAATGTCTTAACAGAATAACACTAGAATCTGCAACCACAGAAAATAGGTTAGTCCAAGATATGATGAAGCCATCCATAAGATATCAATATTAGTTTAATAGAAGCAAAAGTCCAAGTCTAGTTCGGTTCTCATCCGACACAAACCAAAGTCAAACAGATTCAAACCACAAAACAATCCAACAAAAACAATTAAAAGTTGAATGAAAGGTTTTTTGATCAAATCTTGCATCTCTCCCCTTTTTGTCATCATTAAAAAGGATGAGATGAAGTTAAGATTGCTTGGGAACGCGGACAAGCTGGAAATCTTCCATAGATCGAACGATGCCTTCCAGCCTTTTAAAGTCTTCCTTTAGCTGTGCAACCTCCTCACTCTTTGCATTGGCCTGATTCTGAATAGAGAGGGCTTGCATTTTATCATTCAATGAACAGGAAGAAGCTTGACCTTCATTCTTCAAGCTTTGAACTTCGCATCCCAAGGCATAAATCTGACCTCGCATCTCCAAAAGAATATCCATGATTCTGCAAAAATCTGCTCCATTATCAGTTTGAGTACTTGCTTCGGCTCGATCTGATAGAGTAAATGCAGAAGATGGTAGATCAGCATAATCTTGCAGGTTTGGCGATGAAACTTCATGACCTTCTTCTGGAAATTGAGATGCATAAACATCCTCTGGGTCTGCTGGTGAGCGACTGACTCCTTCACTTGCATCAGGACATGAAGACTTCACTCCTTTCTCCTGATCTCCCCCTGTTTCCATGCCTACAGGTGGAGAAGAGTGTTCTTCAGGTTCTCCTTCTTCTCTTCTTTCTTCTTCAGGTCTTTCCTCCTCTGTTTCTTTTTCAGCTTCTATTTCTTCTTCTTCCTTCTCCTCTCGCTTCTTTCGTCATTTGCTCCGATTCTTTCGTGGAACAGACGACTTAAATTCTTCAAAGCCAATGCAGAGATGGTGATGTCTTCCTCATCATCTTCATCCTCAACAAGGAGAGCTCTTCTTCTCTTGGATGGAGCAACCATGGGCTCCTTCCTTTTTCTTTTAGCCGCGAAGATATTTGATGAGATTTTGCAGAGTCTTCTCCTTGAATTTCTCCAACTCCTTGCTCAGTTCCTTCAGACGCATTTTGGTCACCATTTTCAGACCTACCACCATATGATCGCATGGTCGAACACAAAAGATTTGTGGAGGTTGAATATTCAGATGTCTGAATAACTTCGTAACAAGGCTTGGATAAGGGAGTTGACCTCTGTCCTTCATCATTGCTCTATACATGTGAAACATCACAGTGTGAGGGAGAGAAAATCTTTTTCCAAAGAGAATGGCATACATCAACTTGGCCTCTGAACTTGAAACATCAGTCTTGGAAGTCGATTTTGGTCGGAGGCAATTAATCACAATCTTGTGAAGCAAGATGTTGAATGCACCCATCCTTAAGTAGGTGATCTTTTCATCTGTTCGTCTGTCCTTCACCAGTTCAAGAGTGGCCCGAGCAATAGAAACTTTGATTGGCTGATATCTTCCTCTTTCGACTTCTAACACATCCGCTAGCATATTCATATCCACAACATAATCTTTGTCTTTAACGCTGAACGAGAATCTATTCGCATCCAAAAGCTTAGATTTGAATAGAAATATGCAATTAATTCAGCATAGGCCTCTCGTAGAGTCGAGCGAGAACTTTTCAAGTTGAAGATAACTGAACTTTTCCCTCAAGTTCATATTCACGGCATCCAGAAAATCAAAATCTACGCTCCTAGGGTTTATCACCCCACGCTTCAGCAATTTAGAGTACAGATCCTTTTGCTCCTTTGATCTGAACAAATCTCCCATTTTTCCTTGGTTATCAACCGCAACACCCATTTTTGGTTGGAATTGACTTTGTACAATTTATCATCATCATTCCCATCTACGGATTCGGCCCCCTATCCACGAGGATCACTTGGGATATTTGCAAGGGTTTCCTCACCACCCCTTTTCGAGCAATTCCCAAACTTTCCATTTTTTTCAGAAAGATATATTCGTTCCCATGTCCTTTATCTTTAAGAAAATCATCAATGTAGTTCAAAGGGGTACGAATTCCTTTTAGGGCACGATATAACTGATAAATATAAGCGGGCTTTTGAACTCTTACGGTCTCGCATCTTCGATGATTTCTTCATGTTGTTGTTGATCAACGCCTTGAGGACTAGATGGAGGAGAATGACGCTGTTGAGAATGTTGTGGGCTCGCTTGCTGATCCGGAGTCACTTCATCTTCGCAAGATCGAAGTGCGTAGGCCCCTCACTCATCCGTCGTGGTCCCCCGCTTGCAATTCTCGAAGACTTTCTTGAAGATGACATCTTTCTCGCTTTTGGAAGATTCCTTGCTTGACTTTCCCAGAAAGATGACAACTTTTGAGGATTGAGCGAAGAAGACAAACGGGAATGGAGGATCGATGCTTTCTAGGGTTTTTTGAGAGAAAAGTGAAGAGGAATCGACAGTTCAAGATCGGTTAAAAGAGGGATAAACGAACCGTCATTAGGGGAATAAAAATATGCCTTTTCAAAATAACTGTCTTTTTCCGCAAAAATAGCCATTTCAAAAATAACTTCCCTTTTGAAAATGAAACGATGCAATATTTTCGTCAATTAAATATAGCAACAATTTAAACACAGTCTGACAATCGTACCTTTCCAAGTTGAGATTCAAGAGAGAAAGACTTACAGTCTGACGGACGTACCAAGACTGTCTTTCAGATAAAGTCTTGTAAGTCTGAGTCTGAAAGTCTTTAGACTTTGATATCCTCATACCTCAAAATGTTGAGTCTCGAGCGTATAGACTCAAATTGATTTTTCTCCAAAGGCTTTGTGAATATATCCGCCGCTTGATTCTTTGAGTCAACAAATTGAATTGAAACATCTCCATTTTGAACATGGTCTCTTATAAAATGATGTCGAATCTCTATGTGCTTTGCTCTTGAGTGGAGAATTGGATTTTTGGTGAGGTTGATAGCGCTGGTGTTGTCGCAATTAATCTCAGTGCATGAGTCTTCAATTTCAAAGTCTCTTAGCTGTTGTTTTATCCATAGAATTTGCGAACAACAGCTTCCCGTGGCTACATACTGCGCTTCGTTGTTGAAAGAGACACAAGTGCTTTGTTTCCTTGAAAACCAAGACACCATCACCCGCAAGCAACCGGCAAGTTCCCGAAGTACTCTTTCTATCAACTCGCAACCAGCCAGATCTCAAGCGTCTCGAATATCCTGCAAGATTAAAGTCTCCCTTCTTAGGATACCAAAGACCGATGCTTGATGATGAAGCAACATATTTAATGATGCGTTTAGCAGCATTGAGATGGGATTCTCTAGGATCTGATTGAAACCTAGAACAGATGCAAACACTCAACAAGATGTCGTCTAGAAGCGGTAAGATAAAGGAGTGAACCAATGATGCTTCTGTACAGCTTTTGATCAACTTTCTTCCCTTCTTCATCTTTGTCTATCTTCAAAGAACTTGACATCGGTATGTCGGTCTTTTTGCATTTTTCCAGTCCAAATCTTTTGACAAGATCATTAACATATTTTTCTTGATAAATAAAGGTTCCTTCATTCAATTGTTTTACTTGAAGACCAAGAAAGAATGTTAACTCTCCCATCATACTCATTTCAAATTCATCCCGCATAGACTTAGAAAATTTCTTGCACATATTTTCATTAGAAGATCCGAAAATAATGTCATCCACATATATTTGAACAAGTAAGAAACTTTTGTTCTCCTTTTTGATAAATAAAGTTGTATCCACTTTACCTTTGACAAAACCATTTTGTATTAAAAACTTACTTAATCTGTCGTACCAAGCTCGAGGTGCTTGCTTTAAACCATACGAGCCTTCTTCGCCCCGACCGAGTCTAGCTTCTTTGGGTCTTCAAACCCTGGTGGTTGTTCCACATAAACTTCCTCTTGGATGACTCCATTTAGGAAGGCGCTTTTGACGTCCATTTGGAATAACCTGAAATTCTTATAACAAGCAAACGCAAGTAATAGTCGAATAGCTTCTAACCTTGCTACCGGAGCGTAAGTCTCATCATAGTCTATTCCTTCTTCTTGCGTATATCCCTTGGCCACGAGTCTTGCTTTGTTTCGTACGACTTTTCCTTTCTCATTCATCTTGTTTCGAACACCCATTTGGCTCCAATAATGCTTTACCTTTTGGTTTGGATGTCAATTCCCGACATCATTAATGCTGAACTGTCCGAGCTCTTCTTACATAGCTTCAATCCAGCTTTCATTAGACAAAGCTTCTTCTATGCTTTTTGGTTCAATTTCAGAAACAAGAGCTACAAAGACTAGACTCTTCTCGCCTTTTGGATCTGGTGCGAATTCCTTCATTAATTTCGCCGATTATAAGATCTTTGGGATGACTGGACTTATGCTTCCAGTTACTTATTGATATGTCTGTTTGATGATCTCTCTCTTTGATTGAATCTTCACGAACATCCTGATGCTGGTTTTCCAGAGTTTGAGATGCTTCTTGAGTCGTAAGCTTTGGAAGGTCTGGAGCAGGTTCAGACTCTTCTTGATGAGTCGACTTGATTCATCTTGTGTTGAGTCTTGAAATTTGACATTCATTGACTCCTCCACGACCGGCTCTTCTTGTTATAGACTCGAAGGCTTTGCTTGATGTAGAATATCCAAGGAAGATACCTTCATCCGATCTTTCTTCAAACTTACCAACTCGATCTTTTGCATTTTTCAATATAAAACATTTGCAACCAAATACATGAAAGAATGAAACAATAGGCTTCTTATCTTTGAACAATTCGTAAGGGGTTTTCTCTAGAATAGGTCTTAAGAAGACTCTATTGATGATATAACAAGCTGTTGAAACAGCTGACTTCAGCCCAAAATCGTGAAGAAATCTTGCTTTCTATTAAAAGAGTTCTAGCCATTTCTGAAGAGATCTGTTCTTTCTTTCCACAACTCCATTTTGCTGAGGAGTATATGGAGAGGAGAACACATGATTAAAGCCGGATTCATCACAAAATTTTGTAAAATCTTGATTTTCAAATTCACCTCAATGATCTATTCTTATACAAGAGATAACACAGCCTTTTCATTTTGAACCTTTTTAGCAAACTTTTCAAAATACGAGAAGGTTTCGGACTTACTTGCAAGGAAATATACCCAAGTAAAACGGGAGTAATCGTCCACAATTACTAGGCAATATTTCTTACCTCCACTACTCGTGTTCTCGTTGGTCCGAAGAGATCTATATGCAGCAACCGTAGTACATGATTAGTAGAGACATGATTTATTGGCTTGAATGAATTTCTTACCTGCTTTCCCATAATACATGGAGTGCATGGATCAGTCTTTTGATAAGGTAATTTGGGTAGTCCTCGAACAAGTTGCTTTGATGAGATTTTGGCTAATTGCTTCATGTTGACATGCCCAAGCTTTCTGTGCCATAAGCTTGCTTCGTCTTGAATTGAGATAAAACATTGCGATTCATTTGGTTTCATATCCGAAGATAAATGTTTCCATGTCTACGACCCATGAAAGACTCGAGTAGAGTCTTTACCGATTCCGAACATATTCCTTCTTGAAAAAGATCTTGAAACTAGTATCACACAATTGACTGATCTTTGAAGATTGTAATTGAGTCCTTCCACTAAGGAAACATTACTTATTGTGAGATTTCCAATTTTAACAGCTTCCAAATCCCACAATACTTCCTTTGCTGTTTCCTCCAAATGAAACTTTTCCACCATTTACTTGAGCAAGCTTTATGAAACATTTTGAGTCTCCCCGTCATGTGTCTTGAGCATCCACTGTCAAGATACCACTTTACCTTTCTCTTGACGGTGACCTGCATTTAAAAAAAGAGTCTCAAGCTTTCTTTGGTACCCAAACTTTCTTAGGTCCTTTGGTGTTAGTAACATAAGCAGTATAAGCCCATATTTTCTTAACAGGTTTCCAAACCATAGGACACTCTTTTTCAAAATGATCCGGACTGTTACATTTTGAACATTTTAGAGCATTTCTACCTACAGATTTAACAAAGACTTTCTTGAAGTGATTTTTGTAAACCTCACTCGAGAGTCTTTTCTTAATTATTTCTTTTACTTTAGGGAAATCAATCAGGGGAATTGTTTCTTCTGTCATACCTAGACCAAATTTATTGAAGTAAGGTCTTTGTGCTGAAAGAATTTTCTCAAGTTTTTCATACCCTATTGAAAATTTCTTTGATATATTTTATAAGTCTGTTTTTAAAAAGACATTTTCTTTTGAAAGATTATCTCCATTTTCTTTAAGATTGGAAATAGTCAAGTCTAGACTTTTAACTCTTTCTACTAAAACATTTTCCTTTTGTTTTAGAGCTGAGTTTTCCTTTTTAGTTCGGAAATTCTTTTGAGAGAAGTCTTAAGACTAAAACATAATTCATCAATATATTTAGAAACTTTGACAGAATTTTAATATCACTTGCCTCAAATTCACCGTCCGAGTCTCGATCCAGTCTCCGAGTCTGATTGTGCCATCGACATAGATTGGCATATTCATTATCACTTTCTTCACACTCTGTGTCACTCCATGTTTCGACTTTGAGAGCTTTTCGAAATCTTTCAGCTTTTCCTTTCTTCTTCTTCAGAAGAGGACAATTGGGTCTGATGTGTCCCTTTTTCTTACATTCAAAGCAGACTATGTCTTTATTTGGTTCCTCATCATCAACGGACTTGGTCTGCTGTCTTTGAAAGCTTTGTTTCTTTGAGTTGAACATTCTTCCTTTTCTATTCAGTTTTCAATCTTCTTATCATGAGAGCAAGCTCCTCATCGTCCATATCTTCTTCGAATCTGTATCATCGTAATCATCATTTGATTTTAATGCAATGGATTTCTTACCTTTTGGATCTTCATCTTCATTGATCCGTTCCACTTCATAAGACTGAAGAGTTCCAATTAGCTCGTCGATAGATAGTGGCATAATTCTTTGCGTCTCTCTTATCGAAGTCTTTATGTGATTCCAATCCTGGAGAGTCCATGCGGTAGCTTGTTTACCTTCATGGGATCGGAAGTTGGTTGACCTTGATTTTCAAGACCATTCACAATATCTCGTAAAACGACTAAACATGTCGATATAGATTCTCCTGGTTTCATTCGAAGGCTTCAGTATTGACCGAGAAGAATGTTGATTCTTGTTTCCTTCACTCAACTGCTCCTTCATAAGTGATATGCAATCTATCCCAAACTTCTTTTGCTGTACCACAAGAAGATATTCTATTATATTCAGTTGGTGATAAAGCACAATATAAGGAGTAAATTGCTTTTGCATCGAGTGTTTGTCTCTTGATTATTTCTTCCCGAGACATTCTGCTGGTTTCTTGATTTCTTTTCCTCTTTCGAGACCGATGCAAAGGTAGGAGTAATTCATTTTTCTACAACGTCCCATTCCGTAGGATCCTTTGATCGTAGGAAAGCTTTCATCTTGTTCTTCCGGATGTTGTAATCATTTCCATCAAAGTAGGGTGGTCCGGTATTGCTTTGCCCTTCCATCAGCCCCCCGGTGCTAGCATACTAGCCATGGATCTTTTACTATGAAGTAAAACACTTCAAATAAAGTAAGTACACGGGCTCGATACCAATTGATATTGCTAGTATGAGTACCTAGAGGGGGTGAATAGGTGCCTAAACAATTTATCGATATACGGAAGCGATTCTTAGCATATAATAGAAAGTAAATTCTCTCTTAATTAACAAAATGAAATACGATTGAGGTAGAAAGAGTAAGGAAGAGAAAATTGAACACAGGATTTATAGTGGTTCGGCTTATTCCAAGCCTACGTCCACTCTTCCGCACTGACAGCCCACCGGCTAGATTTCACTATGATCAAAAGAGAAGTTACAGCACAGCTTTGCCTTGATTCCACAAAGTGTAGATGTTCTACTACACCTCCTCAAGGTCTCTCACAAATATAGACTCTCTCTTTCGTATATAAGTATTCGCTCAAAGGATTTGTCTAAACAAAAAGGAGCTTCAGACTTTGGAATTCTTCTATCGCGCACACCTTGAACAACTAAGACAGTCTTCCTTATATACTCCTTTATGCCATCATACCCGTTGGCACTTACCAAAGGAATTCCTCCAATCTACCCATTGGACGGAATCAATTAGGAAGATTGTCCAAGCTATAAATGGAACGTGTTGAAAGCCCATCAATCCTGTTCGCCCATACAATCGGGATCTCGGTTTCCATAAGCGAACCTTCCAATAATATTTAGGCAATCACCGGATCTTCAATTTATCGAATCAATCTTCGATCAATCAAAGGACTCCGTTTATGTCTTCTCCAGCCATGAGATCTTCTCCCGAGTTGATAAGGTTAAATTCTCAACGAAACATCCAGATTCTGGATAACCTTTCTTCAACGGATTAGAGACACAATGAAGATAGACTTTGAGTCTTGAGTCCGGCTGTCCCAAGGTCTTCGAGACTTTAAATAGCAGAGTCTGCAAGCCTTCAGACTAGACTGATAGAAACGATTTGTCAACTTCAAAATACTTCAAGAAGATTTCTCCAACAAGTTGAACATGAGACAAAGAAGATGGATGGAGTTGCCGAAGGATTGTGACTATGAGATTTTGTATCATCCGGAAAGGACAAATGAAGTGGCGGATGCTTTTAGTCGAAAGTCAGTATTAGTAGTGGCAAGTATGATGGTTAAAGAATGGAATCTTATGGAAAAGATTTCAAATGCTGAATTCACGGTTGAGATACATGGTATTATGAATGTACTAGCTACTCTAAGGATCAAGCTAGAAAATATACATAAGATCAACGCCCTATAGCAATCTGACCTAGAATTTTAAAAGATACGCGAAGAGACATTGAAAGGAAAGAAATTGGATGACCAACTAGCAGATGACCAAGTAGCAGATGATGATCGTGGGCGTTTATGCGATTTTATCAGAAGCACATAGGAGTAATTATAGCATTCATCTTGGAGGTATGAAATGTACCAGAACCTTCGTTAGTATTATTAATAAAATGGTAAAGTGAGGAAAAGTTTAGACTTTGTTATCCACATCCTTTTGATTGATCGAGTAAGCATTAAATTTTGAGGACAAAAATTTTTAAGAGGGAAGATTTGTGACGACTCGATTTTCATCCGCCTGAATAGTAGTGAATTAAAGTATTGATATTTAGGTGGTGTCAATGGGCACTAGTCATATTTTAGATAATTATGGAATTTTAGGAATGATGGCGCCTTTATTTGCATATTAGAAAAGAAATTTCAGTTTGTTTGTTTGAGTCGTAGACACTATCCTCGATCGCAAATGTTTGTGGTACATGATAACTGGACATGGTCGGTGCCAAATTTTCGAGGGCACGACTGCCTCTCGCTATTTCTCTCTCTTTATGTCTCTTCTCTCTCCTCCTCTCTCTTGCCGCTGCCAAGTGGCAGTCCCTCTCTTCCTTACTAATGCATGCCCATACTTGCATATCTCTTCCCCAAGAGGCCGTCATGGCCTTCCCTTTCCAAGGCAAATGATTGCCATCATTTCATCTCTCTCAGTGTCCCCCTCTCCTGAAGCTCTCTCTCTTTTTTCTCTCTTCGCTCATTTCCTGTCACTTGTCTCTTTCCCCTCCCTTACCCTCGACCTCTCCTTCTCCCATCCTGAAGCTCCTCCGCCTCTCAACCTCCTCCACGGTGGCTTCCTTTTGCTGTTCCGTGGGGATTCAAGCCTCGAGGAGTGACGTCGGGCTTCGAGGAAGGCCAAGCTGCGATTGTTTCTCCCCTGTTCGAACCGTGCCACGTCCAGCCATTGTTGTTGAGGCAAGTGAAATTCTAACTCTCTATGTTGTATCAGTTTGTTCATTGTGCGGATCGATGAATTCTGTCTTGGATATGCTGAGTTGTTGGTTGCATGTTGTTGATGGTTGGAATCATGTCTCAAGAGTTGGAAGATTGCTGTTGCAGTGAAATGGTCGGGATTTTGGTTGATATGCATGCTGTTTTCGCTGCTCGGATAATGTTGCATGTGGGTTCTAGCATTTGCACTTTACTTGTAGAAGTTTTCTATGATCTATGGCTAAAGATATATGTTGCATGTGGTCAAAAATGTTTGATCTTGGAGTATTCTTGGGCTATGAACTTGTGTTTAGAGCCTTAGTTTGGATTTCCTGAAACTGGAGTTGTTAAACCTCGCTGGTTTGTTAATTTTGTGGAGTTTTGTATTTCAAATTTGAGAAAAATTCCTCCTTCAAAGTTGGACAAGACATCTTGAAGTATAACATATTTTAATTTTGGAATTTTCTGAGATGATATGGATGGTATGATGGCCTACTCTTTCACCGTGCTTGATCTATCCAGTGCAGTAGGAATAATGTACCGATTGTCTTACTGAATTTTTAAAAAAATTTCCTTTTAGATTTTGGACTTTCTTCCTTCATAAAAGTTGTAGAGGAAGCATATCCAAAGTTCAAGATGTTTTGACATGTTTAGGGCTGTGAGCTGAGCATAATTTGAAGACTAGTTGCTCTATAACAGTGCACTAGATTTTTGAGTTACTTTGTGCAATTTTTTGCTCATTATACAAACTGTTTTGGACTTAATCTCCTTCATAAAAAATGTTTTCTAAGGTCTTCTCTATAACATATTAAAATTTAGAATTTTTCAAGTTCATTTACTATGGTTTTGGCTTTGAATTCCATGACTGTGCAATTTTGGTCGGTTCAATTCTTTGGTCTGAATTTGGTTCAATTCTATAGGAAGATTATGAAATCTTAAATTGTGGTCTATTGACGATAGAAATTACATTTATTTGACTACCCATAGTGTGTATTTGATGTTAATCTAATGCCATTTACTTGTGGAAATTGAGCTAAAATTGTGAAGGTTGATTTAGGAGAGTGGACCATAAGGACTGATTTTGGCCTAGTGGGCCATGAGGCCCGAATTAGGCAATGGGTCGTGAGGCTTGAGTGAGCAAGCAGGCTGTGAGGCCCAAGAGTGGACGAATGGGCCGCGAGGCCCAAATGGCGTGCAAGTAGGCCACGAGGCCCAGGTGTGGTATGCGTGGACCACAAGGCCCGATTGGGTTGCAAGTGGGCTGTGAGTCGGAGTGCGGCATAGATGAGAGTCGTGAGGCCTGAGTGTGGTATTAGTGGGCCATGGTTCCAAGAGCGTTTTTGTGGATTGTGAAGGTTGAGACTTGTCGTGGGGTCGTGAGGCTAGTGAAGTATCTCATGAGGTTGTGAAGGCCACTAAGTAGGTTATATAAGGTTCGGAGTGTCTATTATGTTTTGGATTGATTTTGAAAGTGTCGTAGGTTTGGAAGAACCAAGTTGCAGTGAAGTTGATTGTTTCAGCTAGGACTAGAAACACTAGGCTCTCTTTCCCTAATGGAGTCTGGACAGTTAGTTCTAGGTTTTGACTGCATGATTAGTTCTACTAGTGTTGACTAGAGGGCGAGTCCTTGGATGCGTGATGGTATAGATCCTTGCATAAATGTGACATGGTTGTTATTTGCATTCTTAAACCAAGATAACTGCATGTGAATTTGCATGCCTAAGATACTGTTTAATGAATACCGTTGAACAACAAACCAACGATGCCCTATGGAGTTGAAGAGAAATTCGGGATGCTCAGGGACAGCGAACCTGAATGCCTAGGGACAACGAACCCTAGATACCTCGAAGTAGGGATGACATGGTCAGTGGATCATGAAGCTTGCGTGGGCTAGACAGCAAACCAACATACAGCACCAGAATTTCACTAGACAGGATTATTCCTCCTTGCGTGGTTCGATGAGTGCACTGACTATGTGTCTTGGAGTGGAAACAAAAAGTGAAAACTAAAAGATGTGTGAAAGATGCTTGTGCGCATGTGTTCTTCGAGATCGATAGATCGTGATGGCACAAGTTGATATTGAGGGTCTAGATCACCCTAGGGTCTTGTTGTTCTAGTTCATTGATCTTAAGAATAGTGGGGATAGACCAAGTCCAGAGGAAAGTGAGTCGCGTATCTTAGACGGTTTTTCTTCATACGCATGAAGGGTGAATCGTATGGTATAGCATTTTGGATATTTCATTGCTAGGCTTTAGCTCACCCTTGTGGTTGTTCACATTTTTCATGTACGTAGTCATGGATGTGATTCCTGCTATCCCCGCAGCATGCTACAGCACCCCAGCTGACTTTGAGGGCACAAATGAAGGCTGAGTGGTTAGCCTGTGAGAGTAGCATTACCCTTTTGACCCCCTACTATAGCCCTATTATTGCCCCTATTTATACATGATGCAAGACACAAAAGTTATTGCTTGTTTCTCTCTGGTGTATGTCCTTTATGATTGATGTTTGTTTGATGTTTGAATTTGTCTTCTGCATGTGCTAAAAAGTGAAAGATTAATATCTCGCATTAGAAAAGTGGCAGATTGGGACGCCACAACTAGGAAGCTAGTTATATATCCCAGTTTTTTTCTTTTTTGGGGGGTCAGATAAACATCCTAGTTGAGTTGTTACATTATATTTCAAGGAGAAAAAATCAAGTTAGAGGTTCTGCCATTGTTGCTGGTCTAAGCCGATACGAGAGTAGTAATGAAAATGGTTTATTCTTGCTGCGCACTCGATGGGTGAACTAGCTTTGTAGGTGATTCGTGAGCTTGTGTAGTGCGTTGATGATGTGATATAAGTTGATGTCTACAAGTATAAGCTAAGCATGTATGCTGAGCATGTTTACATTACATATGTGAACTTATTTAAATTGAGCTTGGATGACTCGACCAAGGTTGGCAAGGCTTGACCTCATTGAAATCTAATGAGCTTGAGCCCTGTCAACCTTAAGCAAAGTCGTCCTTTGACGGTGGCCAATTGTTAACCCTCACTATGGCTGATCTCAATTTTGCCAGATCCAATGAGGTGGAGCTTTGCCTAAGGCCGACGAGGCTCGATGCTAGAGCTCGCTAAAATTTGGCGAGGTCAAGCCTCGTTGACCTTGGGCAAGCCCATCCCTTGCACGTGGCCGGTCGTTGGATGTTGCTGTGGCTTGTGACCGGCCAAGGAAGAAGGAAAAAGAAAAAAGAGAAGAAAAAAGTAAAAAGAAAAATAATTTAAAATTCAAATTTTTTGATAATTTTCCTCAAGAAAAGTAAATCAAATTTTCATACAAAATGGTGAAAAATATTTTCTAATTGATATGGCCATTTTCTTGAAAATGACTTTTGAAAAATATTTTCCATAAATATCACATTTCCCATGAAAAAGTTATAGTCTTCCCATATTTTCCTTTGTGAAGTAAGAACTTAACTTACCCATAAAGAAAAAAAAACACTGCAGGGCTTAGGTGAAAAGTTTTCAGTGCTTACAATATCGATTTAATTGGATGCATAAAAACGGATAAATAAAAATGATTAAAAAAAACGGGTATTGTATTTTTAGGTAGTAATTGCATCTTAAATGGTTTAAATTATCTTATTCAGGACCATGTCTATTCAGCATTTGGTCTAGGAAGTTGCATTGCATAGTTTATATAATATTCTTAACTCTAATGTAGATCATTTCCTCTTATTAAAAATAAATAAATGAAAAAGTAAAAACCCATATGTTTCTTCATGCAATAATTGCATTTGAGGAACAGTATTGATTTAAGCTCTTTGCATTTAGTTTAATATTGGTGTTTAGTTCAGGGAATTGCATGTTATAGTCTTAAATTAACTGCACGTTTGATTTATGCATAGCTGACGAGGATTATGTCCTGGAGCTTTATAACAAGGTCATGTCTATCATTTGTCCAACTCGTATCACGGTTTACTTACCGCACTTTAATTACTTTATTATCTTCGCACTTTGACTTCCATGTTTACAACTCTCTTTTTTCTGTCAGAGTTTACACCTTATTTATTTGGCTGTTTACAATACATGTTTAGCCCGTTATGGTGAGCTGAATTATGGGTGGACACATGCATGAACAAGTTTACTGCTTTTGAAAATCGAAAATATTGGGTGATAAACGTTTTCAAAAGAGGAAACGTACCAATTTTGGCCGTTGGATAAATCTTCAGCGCAATCAAATTTCCAAACCTGAATCTCAATGACTTCTCACTTTTTACTTGGCCTCTAATAAATTAGTGGTGACTCCAAAAGTGAAAATCAACTTTCTTAATCAATCTGGGAAACCAAATTGCTATCGGTAGGGCTAGGAAGAAACCAAGGTAAGTGCAGGCACCTCTTCACGGGAGAAAGTGTCCGTGTCTGTTTGGCAATCTATCAAACCTCCTCGAGGAAACTCTCGTTTCGGGAGGATCAGGATATGTATTAGTAGGATTCTTGAGACGCTAAACCCTGGTTCGTTTGATGTTGCTGGTAGTAGCGATCAGATATTTCACGTTTTGAGTAATATTTACAAATTTCTTTGAATGCTGGCTTCAATTTTGGTTGTGAACTAAACTATCTCTATCAATTCTCAATTAAATCAGATCTCCAAATATTCAAATTAGCAGGACAAGGAATACAATGCGAATACTCTAGGATCAAGCATTCAAAAGGCATAATCAAGACTCAAACGCTTACAATCCCATTAAAAAAGGTTCTCCAAGCAATACAATGCGAATACTCTAGGATCAATCATTCAAAAGGCATAATCAAGACTCAAACACTTACAATCCCATTAAAAAAAGGTTCCCCAAGCAATACAATGCGATACTCTAGGATCAATCATTCAAAAGGCATAATCAAGACTCAAATGCCTACAATCCCATTATAAAAGGTTCTCCACCGTTTCATCGTATTTTTCCATCACAAAATTCTTAGAATCTGGGAAATGATGGGATAAGCTTATGAACAAGCTCAAATAGTACATATCGATAGTATGAGTTCATGTAGAGAAAAAGAACCACACCAAGGAATGCCACCGCATATGATCCTGCAAAACTCCACAAGAAGGCTTCTGTCCAAGAGTCATCCTCCCTAGTATGATTAAAGGTTGGTAGTGTTCTCGGCTCCTGACTTGATCCATTACAGCTTTTTAATGGTGGTCCACAAAGAAAAGGGTTACCTTCATAGCTTGCTTCACTGAAAGTTCCAAACTGGTTTTTTTGATCTAGTGTCTTGCCTGACAAGTTGTTGTTAGCAACACTAAAATCTTCCAAGAAATAGAGCTCTAAGAGTTGTGGAGGGATGGGACCAATTAAGCTGTTGTAGGACAAGTCCAAGCTCTCTACGTTCTTTAAATTGGAAAAAGTTTCTGGGATAGGTCCTGTCAAATGGTTATGTGACAGGTTCAATGCCAGAAGTTTACTCAAGTAACCAACCTCTGGGGGAATAAAGCCAGTAAAATTGTTTTGAGAGAGATCCATTCCCAACATGAGTTTTAGAATGTTGCCCTTATAAGATTCCAACCTCCTCTTTGTCATGAAGTTTACTTCTTCTAGTACATCCATATTGCCAAATATGTCCCCTTCATTATACCAATACGTGAAATTGAATCTGACCTTATAGTTGTGTAGTTCCCAAAACTCTACCCATCTTCTTGAGAGAAGATACTGCATTGATGTCCCATATTCTCCAAATGTCAAATCCTTCAAACAAGAAGGAATTTTTCCAGAAAGATTATTATTGGAGAGATCCAACATGCTCATATTTGTCAACAAACATACATCTAGAGGGATTGAACCTTCAAAATTGTTTCCTTGCAATAGAAGAACCTTCAAGTTCCGAAAAGAACCAATCCACCTAGGGATCTCCCCTGACAATGCATTGTATCTAAGATCCAATGTGACAATTGAAGAAACTCCATAAAGAAACTCAGGAAAATGCCCAACAAGCCTGTCATTTGCTAAATGCAAGTACTTCAAAATTATAAAGTTGGCACAGGGAGGTATATCTGGCCCAAGAATGTTATTTGAAAGGTCTAAACGCTCAAGAATTGGTAAGTTGCACAAGCTCAATGGTAAAGGACCTCTCAATAAATTGCCCGAGAGCATAAGCCCAGACAAGGGTTGATCTCCAAGCCAATTGGGAAGTGTTCCAGATAGGAAATTATTACTTACATCCAAAACACTTAATATGGAGCTATTCAATAAACCAGGTGATATGTCCCCTGTGAAACGATTGTTGTCTAGATACAAAAAGTTTAACCTTCTCAAGTTAGTATACCTCGGGAGCATTTGGCCTTCCAATTTGTTGCTTGACAATATCAATGTAGAAAGTGACAAGCAATCTTTAGCAAGTGTCTTTGGAATCTCTCCCGAGAAGCCATTCTTTGACAAGTCCAATATTCGTAGCAGTTTCATAAAGCCCATTGAGGGAGGGATTCTACCTTTTAATAAGTTGTTTGACAGGTTCAAATGTGTCAAACTTGGGAGGATAGAACCAATCCATGGTGGAAGCTCTCCTTCAATAGCATTTGCAGACACATCGAACCACCACATGCTATCAAGAATCAAATTGGAAGGCAAGTCAAAAGCACCTGAAAAACTGTTGCCTATGAGATCAAACCATGCCAGATTTACATTGTTGACCAATAGCCAATTTGGAAAATTTCCTCTCATTCCATTGTGGCTGAATTGAACACTGGTCAAGTCATGTTGCTCTTTCAAAAAGCCGGGAATCACACCATTTGCATCTTTGTTGAGCATACAGTTTGATAAACCAAACTTTTTTAGCTTAAATGAAGGAAACCAAGTGGGCTTTTCTGTATTTACTTCCAAACGATTACGGTTGTCGATGAGGTGGAATACCGCAAGGTTAGAATTATTAGCCAAGGAAGCAAGCGAAAGTGATCCTTCAAAAGCATTTCCAGAAAACACAATATATTCAAGTGACTTGAGATTAGACAGGAGAGATGGAGGAATGGCCCCGCTAAAATTGTTATTTCGAACATCAAGAGCACGGAGTGACGTCATGTTGCACAAGCATGAAGGAAGAAGACCCCCAAATCCGTTATCACTAATATCCAACTCTTCAAGTTTCCTCAATCGGCACAAACCTGTTGAAGTGGACATTGTAACTATTAGTATCATCACTATATGATTAAAACACTCAAGATTGGAGAAAATATTAGGTGCCTAAGTGATAGACACCTCAGCATTACACAAGTCCATTCAACATCCGACATGTGTCATTTTGAGCCCACCAGTCAGAAACCCTTACACTCTCTCTCCCTTCAATTAATGTTTATACTTCTTCTTTGTCTTCTTTGCTTTTTTCTTCTTCTTCCTCGTCCTTTCACTCCACCAAAGACTTCCTCCTTTCACTCCACCGAAGACTTAATCTAGTGAATCACCTTCCACCACCACCTCACTATTGTCTCAATCCTCCATCGCCGGTCCTCTGTTGAAGAGCTTGAGCTCCGTCGGCAAACTTGAGCCTCATATTTTGGATTTAAACCCAAGTGAGCCCTAGGTTTGCGATCTAGAGCTTAGCTCGACCTTTAAATATCAAGGTCAACTAGGGTTGGCATAGGCAACGGATGAGGCGGATGTAGATTTGAAGGTAGCAGCATGGCTTGTCAACACGGAGGGCACAAGAGGAGTTGGATAGGATGCAGCAGCGCTAGAGGTTGGAGACGAAACGGGCAAAGATGGAGGTAGAGATGGAGGCAACGTGCAGAGGCAACAGGGTCTTGGAAGCGAGAGAGCATTTAAAAAAAAAGGAGAGTGGATCTGTTCTCTATTTAATAAAATGCAAAAGAAAGAGGAGAGAGAGAGAGAGAGAGAGAGAGAGAGAGAGAGAGAGAGAGAGAGAGAGAGAGAGAGAGAAGAAGATAGGAAAAAAGTAAAAAAGTAAAAACATTAATTGAGAAAAGAGAGGATGCAAGGGTTTCTGAATTGTGGGCTCAAAATGACACGTATCATATGTTAAATGGATTTGTGTAATGTTGAGGTGTTTATCACTTGATCATCCAATATTTTCACCTCAGGATCATGATTCACGTCGATGCAATCTTATTCTTTTTTTGTCTAGTGCCAGATTATGTACTTTCTCTGCTGTATGCCCGCCAAGGAAGCAGTGGAGGCCCCCTAGAATAATTATAATTCGTATAATTATATCCCACACTGCGCCCCACCCCCCCCCCCCGGGGGCACCCCACGCCACCCCCTGGGGAGCCTGGGAGCCCAATCCTGCCCTTCAGTGTCCTCTGCGCCAACAACTTCCCACCGCAACACACCATCGTCCACCACCATCCGCACCATCGTCCCAGCCCACTATCCATCACCACCACCTCGCTGCCTGTCCATCCTCATCCTGACCTCAGCTCGGAGGCGTCGCCGCCTCAAATTTGAGGCCGTTGCAGTGCAGACCAGAGGCCACGTCACTTCAGATCTGAGGTCATCGGGCCTCAAACCAAAGGCCGTGCGAGGATCTTCTGGCTGTGGTGGTGTCAACTCTGGTGATGGTAATGGCGACCGAGCTTCGTGTGGTGATGATGGGTCTGAATGCTGAAGTGGGTGGAGGCGGCAACGGCAGCGGGGCTGAAGATGCGAAGTTTTTTAAGGCCGCTTGAGTTTTTCTCATCATTTTAATTTTATTCTACTCTATATATATTTTTTTCCCTTAATGATATAAACCATTTTTCAAATAAATTAATGTATTCATTACAAATGTGTTTTTCTTTATTTTAATTTCTCTCATTTTATTTTACTGATATTTATTTTTAGTTTATTCCATAATTAATTTCATTATGATGTTTAAATCTCAGTGAAATGTATTTACTTTACTTATTGACATGACAATTAACGAGATGTATTATTATCCTTTCTTAATTTCTGTTTAAAAAAATGATTTTGTGAAAAAAAAAATCATTTTTTAATGGTAACAATAAAAAAAAAATTAAGTTACCCTCTTTCATTATTCAACGATTTCTGCAAATTGTTGGGCCTTGGAAATAGTTGGCAACCAGCCACACACAACGGCCAAACTAGTTAGCTAAGAGCTTGCCGAATCTAGCTAGGTCGGCCCTTGAGGATATCCCATCCAATGATGATATTTTTACCTAATGAACTAAAGTCAAAGATTTTGGTGGTGACCTCGCAAAATTCAATGAGGTCAACCCCTGCCAACCCTTGTGGTAGGCCACCGGACATGGTGACCAATGAAGAATAAAATGGAAAAAAAGAAAAAAAAATCATACCATTTAACAAAATTAATAAAAAAAATAAAAGAAATGCAATAAATCATCCATGTTGCTATCAGTAGTGCCACGTTAACCATTGCATATTAAAATTGGCTTGAATGACTACGTTGGTAAATCTTCAAAAAATTTATGACTAAATCGGCTAAATTGAAAAGTTTATGACATCCATATAATGAGTTTAAGACTTTTTTAATAATTATCTCAAATCTTAGTGTATTTAGAACTTTGGTTTAGGATAAACTTAGTTGCTTGTGTCGTGCTCGCATGGGCCCAAATCTTATTCTTATTTTCTAATTTTATGGCGGCTCTCATGATCGTAATGTATGAGGCTCATCCATCAAATACATCGTGTTATTCATAAGCAACTTACCACAACTATATTCTATTCACTACAAATTAATTTGTCCTTAAGAGTAAGGAACTCATTTATATAATTCATGATCACATCATGACAAATCACTTTGAGGTGTGACTTTGTCTTTTAGTTGGATATTTAGTCAAAATGACTACATTGTCAAATTGTCGAAGGTTTAGAATTAAATTTATACAATTAATGACTTAATTAGCCTTCACATAATAGGTTTATGACTTTTTTTGACAATTTTCCCTAATTTGAAACTACATCGGTGAAGTTTTCGTTAGTAATTTTCAATATATCGTCCATGTCAATAGCCGCATAAGGTTTTTAATGTGTCACATTAAGACAAATTTGGATTTTTGAGTGAAAAAACAAAAATATTAATGTATCATATGGGTACAAGTTTTGCGTAAATATGTCATGGTGAATATAATTTAGGGTTTTTTGTGATTTTTTCATAATTGTTTTATATTTTAGTATCCTAGTAGGAGTTAGTTATAAGTTATTTTTCAGTTTCGAGAAAGGCCCTTCCAGTTTCGCCTAACCCTATTGCCCTCGCTCCTGGAGCTAGTAGCTAATAACGAAATAATGTCTTGTTATCATTTTTTGCACTCATTAACAAAAATGATAAGATGCACCGTATGATGGCTTTGAGGATCAGTATACGTCAAAAAAAGCAATGCATATTGTAAGTTAAACGACACAATTGAATAGGATAATCTATTTCCCTAGCTAAAATATACTAAAATTTCAAGGAAAATATTGCACTATCATTGATGAATTATATACACAGTCATGGTAATGATGATGTTGAAGAATCAGGATATGCATTATTATTATTATTATTTCATATATGAAAGAGTTGCATGGAAAATCCATTGTAAAATTTTAGGAATAATTACCAAATTAATTTTAAAAGTATTGTACGGATGCCAATTTAATTCTAAACTATCCAATTTTACCAATGTAACCCTAGATATTTGTTTGAAATTCTAATGTAATTCTTCTAGTCAAGTGCTTCCAGGAGTCATTGACATTGAATATAATGCAGAAAATGTGCAGCCAAAATATGATCTTTGGAGGACGCCGAATATAATGCAGTCATGCCTTTTAGGCTCATTATCTTATTTAAAAAGGTGATAAGTTACCAATAATGATAAACAAATGCAATTTCACAGAAGTACCTTCCAAGAACTTTGAAGCATTCAATCCACAAGATTTGATGACTAAGGCCTTAAGAGATGTTATCCTCGCAAGGTTTGTGAGAGCATCATTGATCAAATCGTTACTCGAAAGATCCAGCACCTCCAGATTCTTCAAGGGTAGCGTTCCATTTAAATCTAATTATGGAAAGATCCATAAATGCGTTATGTTTAATTAATTATCTATGTATATAAGATGTCTAACTATCTTCTCCTCATGAGAATTGATTTATAAACAAAAACCAGTTGGTCCAACATATGTAAGCATAAAAAAAGTTCATGTCACATGACTTCGTAAACCAATTTCATAAACAAATGACTTATAACTTTAATGATTTCTATTATATGTAGTTAACTAGCGGAGTTAAGAGAATGTTCCCTCGTATGCTCCCCATGTGACTTTTGACTTTACCTCTATCATTGTCGCAAGAGATACATGGCATAGTTTTGCCCTGTGACCCGCATTCGAACTATCAAGCATTAGTTCATTTGATTTGCCATTTCTGAACTTCCATTTCTGATTGAGTTTAAGTTTCAAAACATGAATAAAAAGAAAAGAATCTTAGATGTATTCTTGAAAATATTGTTTATTTTGCCAGGAGAATGTTCCATTAAGTGCTTACCATGTGACATTTTAGTTTAACCTTCGTATGGCTAGACTCATGGGATAGTCCAGCCATGTGGCCCCATTTGACTAATAAGCATTAGTTTAACGACTTTTGATCTCCAAAGATGTAGTTTCTTTGCTAATCCCAAACTTCAAATCCTATTAATTAAGTGCCAAAAAATGCATAACAAGAAATTATCATGTTCCTCAAATATAGAAAAATTTCCAACAAAGAAATCGGCTGCATTTAAAACTCAGTAAAATGCAGCAAACTAGTGATATATTTCATACGTCATGAAATATCAATTTTTTAAACTTTACTATTTTATTCAATAAGTGTTTAGTTTAATAAAGTTTAATCAATTTCTTACATTAAATTATAAGGAAATTAAGTAGAATATAAAATCCTATTACTCAAGATTACAATAAAAATTTTAAACTTGCAATGTCTTTAAAATTATAAATAGCTAAAGATCACGACTTTATTTAAAATGTAAAATATTCACATTTTATTTAGAAGTTAAGACTAAGAACTTTAAAATTTTAATTTATAAATTCACTTACTTCGAATTTAAAATTTGTCAATGATATAAGCAAGAATAAAGTCCATAAATTTTTATTCTTTTGTGCTACAGCATTTTCTTCCAATTTCACAATTCAAGTAGATTTCAAATAATTGAGTGATAAACAGAGGATACTGCGATGTGGCTTAATTTATTAGCAAACAAAATGGAACATACTTTTGAACATTGTTTATCAAATAAACTAGTGCGATTCATTCTGTTCAAATAGTTCAGTTTATTGAATAAAAAAAAAAAAAAAATTAAACACAATTTTAACACATCATAAATTAATCCAAATACATTCGCTCTATTCCGGTTGACTGTAAGCATATAAAACAAAATGTGAAATGCATGTTACTTCAAAGATACAAGATAATTAGTGTGTGTGTGTATATACACACACAATAAAATATATAATAATTTAAAACTTTAGTATATTATTTTATATTGTAATTTTATTCAAATTTAAATAACTTAATTTGTGAATTCACTTGATTAGACATAAAAAAAAATTGTCGAATATATCCATAATGGCGAAGTTCATGAGCATTAGTCTGTCGTGCTCCAACATTTTTTTTTTTTAATGACAATTCAAATAAACTGAGTAATATGAAGGTTAAAGGTGGAAGCTTTTAGTATAGGGTACAGATGTTTCCCCGGCTTAAATGGCCGGGATCTGTATTAACTAACCAAAATGTCCTTGTATAATCATATAAAAAGAATCATATTTTCAAAATGAATATTATCCATTTGGAGGAAATGGGGATCGTATTTTCCAATGAAGAACTTCGATGGTGTAAGGAGATACTGTGAATTGAGTACCATCTCTTATGAAGTGATGCGAATCAGGCAATATATTTTGGACTATGCTCTATTTAGGAGAAAGAGGTGAAGAAAATTAAGAAGGAAAGTTACTGAAAGTTTAAATTAGCCTATTCTTCCATCTCAACAAAAATTGTAAACATTTTAAAATTTTCCACCAAAGCTCTCAATCCTCCCATTTTCCATCAGTTTCTAAATGACGCCTAAAAGAAAAGGGGGATTTCGGTCCAGTAAAGGAAAAGGCTTTGTTCCTAGCTTTTTAGGCTATGTAAATAAGCATTCCCTTAGCTTAATTAGTATATAGAAGTAAAAGAAAAAGGTGTTTTATCTTCATCCTCCTTTCTTTGACAGAAATCTCCGCAGGTCACGAGGTTTGCTATGGTTTTTCTAATTGTTTACTGATCATGGGCATCCAATTGATTTGCAAGGCAGAACTTGAGCCAAAAAGATTCGAAGCAAACTTCACAAATCCAGAAAGAAATAATAAATAAATAAATAAATAAAGAGCTATATAATTTAATTTTCCGTACTAATTACATCATTATTTTCCTTGCTTAGCTTAATATTACCTAGGGATTAATCATTTGAAATGTATCTGTTGCTATTTTTGCACGACTTATTAAACATGACGTTATGATGTGTTTTCTTTCTCTTATCATCTTTCAATCCTACTTTATGATGCGTTACTAAGTTATAAATAGTATAACTTGATATGTTAAAATGAACATATGAGTTGTGTTATAAAAGTCCTATATTGGAGAATCGTTACAGTGTGGAGCAATTAATATATCCAAGTTCGCTCACAACTCATTAACTTAAGTTTTTGAATAATGGTGGGTCCAACTGAATATGTTGATAGCCTTGGTCTTAAACAATCCCATATTTCAGATTGTGGCATCCTTCATGGCCTGATTTGCTCACTCGCCGTGAGAGAGACTAAAGGAGGGGGAGGGGGGAGGAAATAAAGAAAGAGCAAAAAGAAAATAATATGGGTCATCAATTTAGACTATCCAATGGTCCTCGTGCTAAGATATTAGACTTTCAAGAGGGGCTAAATTTACTCTATTCTTAAATTTAGAGGAACTCAACTCGTAGAAATTTTCTAGCGTGTTTGATCAATGTGCCATCTATTTTCTGATTCGAGTAATGTCTATTTATGTTTGATCGCCTTATCTGCATAATACTAAATGTGAAGTTCCCCCTCTAAGTAGACTAAGAGTTGACTTGGGAAGGACCAAGGGGTGTTCTGGTTTTCTGGCATGTCTGGATGCATGGGTGGAGTGGCTTGGGTTTTTGGATCCATTTGCCTTCACCCATTAGGCAAGAGTCCATGCATCTAGATAAATATAGGTGTTTGGTAGAGGTAAGTAAAAACAAAAAAAGGAAAAAAGAAATTCAAATACTATACCTTTGAAGGCAATACAATACCTTTGAAATCCTTTCCCTTCACTCTAAACTAAGCCCCTCAACCAATCTATTTTTTTGTGATTCTTAAATATTTAATTATTTGTAGATTTTATGGCTCTGGCAATTTGACTATTATTTATCATGAAACACTCAAAATCTTTCCAAAAATGTAAACATTGATATGTAGAATTACTTATAATTCTTTCATAATATGATGAAACTTTTTTTTTCCTTTTCTTATGTTTGAATATTGAGAAAAAATCACAAATAAAATTATTAAGTAGATTTTGGTCCATCTCCAAACAAGTATTATGGAAAAAGAATCGGCATTCATAAAATAATTGATTACTGAGCTAATTCTATTTTTGCTTTTTTGGACTTATCCTTGTGGAGATGAGTCTCTTACTTATTTATGACATGTGCAATCAACTACTTTAATAATTGCATCATTTTGTGCAATCATGTCTTTGTTATTCATTCACTTAATCCACTTTATAGTTTATACAATGCTGGTATGACGTTTCTTATTATTTAGAAATGATAAGTAAACTACTACTTACAAACATATTTCAAAAAAGAAAAATGAATAAAATAGCTATGAGAGAGAGAGATTCACCTAA